>NC_056750.1:388906486-388945283 GCF_019279795.1 Protopterus annectens
AAACCCTTATTAAAAACATTCCCCAGGTAACAATATATCTGCATTTGAAGATATCCTGCACTGGCTATCATGTCACTACCCCCAAGAAACCCTACTACTTGGAGACTTTAATATAGACTGGGGCACCTGTTCCTCAGAATCCCCAACCCCCCCATATTAGCCTGCATGCATTTACACAAATTATATCCACCCCTACCAGGATAGGTAAATCCAACCAAAAAGACAGTATACTTGACTGGGTACTCATAAATAGTCACCCCCAACTGTACACCTCTGGTACCCTCCTTGATGGCCTAAGCGATCACCTTCTCACATATGTAATTCAGCACAAAACCATTAATTCCCAACAACCCTTACTCAGAAAGGTTAGAAACAATAAAACCTTTGACCCTGCCAAATTCCAACAAGAACTAAACTCATGTAACTGGTCTATTCTAAAACACCTCCCCTTAGAGGAAGCAGTAGCATACTTTAACAACAAATTCCTTGAGATCCTTGATTTGCATGCACCTGTTCGTTCAAAGAGAACCAAGGCAAAAACTGCACCATGGCTTTCTAAAGAGTCTGAACTCAAAACTACCCTTAGAAACAAAGCATGGGCTTTATGGCATTCTTCTAAAGACCCTCAAGATCACATTAAATACAGGCAATCCAGGAACGAAACCAAAAAATCAATTTTACAAGACAAAAAACAATACTACTGTAATTTACAGACAGCAAATCAAAATAACCCTCAGAAGTTTTGGGCAGGTTTAAATAATCTACTACATTCTGGACAAACTTCAACCCCAATCCCTGCTGCTACTATTGATAAAATCCCCGAAGATGTTTCTGATAGTTTTAACCAATTCTTTACTGAGACAATTCAAGCCCTAGCTAGCCAACTACCTCCTAGCTCCCCTGGTCCTGAAAGTAGCACTCCTAGAAACCTACTCGTCAGCTTCCAACCAGTCCACTTCACTTATCCGTACCTTGATCAAAAAATTAAAACCCACTACACTTTCTGCTGATCAACTCCCTGCCGAGTACCTACAAAAATCAGCTGATGCTATTGCTTAGCCCGTCTCAATACTAATCAATCAAACCATAGTAGAAGCTAAAATTCCCACCATCTGGAAAATATCCTGTGTAATCCCACTTCACAAAAGAGGCAGCTCTAGTGAATTTTCCAATTATAGGCCAATAGCTATACTCTCTCCACTTGCAAAGATTATGGAAAAATGTATTCATAGACAACTCATGCACCACCTAATCCAGAATCACCTTATGGCAGACACTCAGCATGGCTTCCGTCCTCATCACAGCACTACTTCAGCCCTCCTAGCCTTTACCAACACCATAAACCATAATCGCAACAATAATTATATATCCTCAGCCCTCTTCTTGGATCTTTCCAAGGCATTCGATGTGGTTGATCACCAACTTTTAATCCACACCCTGAAAACATTCTGTGTAGATACTGGAGCCCTTCAATGGTTTCAGTCCTACCTGAATGGTCGACAGCAGGCTGTCCTCTGGCAGAACAAAAACTCTCTAACCTTCTACCTGACACCCTTGGAGTACCACAAGGCTCTATACTAGGGCCCTTGCTGTTCTCCATCTTCATTAACGACCTTTATACTGTCATCCCAAAAGTCAGCTGTATCCAATATGCTGATGACTCTACTCTGATTTGCTCAGCCACATCTCCAGTAGAGTTATGGTCAGCTACCCAGACCACCTTTAATACAATAGAAAAATGGACATAGTCTGATCCTAAATCCCCAAAAAACTAAAATGCTGTTATTTTCACCAACACGTAGGTCTACCGCTTTCACCTTTACCATAAAATCAAATGATGGCACAATAATCTCCCCTGACCCCTCTACAAAACTATTAGGTGTCATCATAGACAATAATCTAAAATTTGAACTACATGTTAATCAAACTATCAAAACCATCAATAAAAAACTAGGGTCACTTTACAGAATAAAAGCCTTCCTAACCCCTCCAGCTAAAATTGCCATAGCTCGCTCTCACCTTCTTTCAACCCTTCTGTATACATCCTCTCTACTCTCGAATTTAAACAAGACTGTCCTTAACAAACTCGCAATTTGTTACAACCACATTGCCAGGTTTACAACTGTGCTGCCTTTTAGGACACATCATTGTATCAATCTAAATCAGCTTGGGTGGCTTGAACTACCCAGCCTAATCCACTATAACCAACTGATTATGGCCTATAAAATCCTCTATAATCCGGACAATACTCCTGCACTTAAAAATATTATCACCCCCTATAACAATCCTAGACCGCTTCGATCCTCTAACAAACTACTAATTCAGACTAGCAAAATTAATAACACAGCCGGTGATTCTCTCTTTGCAAACTCTGTAAGTAGATCCTGGAACTCTCTTCCAGCTGATATTACCTTACTTTCCACCTTAGGTCAATTTAAAACTAGATTCAAACAACATTTGTCACTTAACTGGCTATGTCAATGCATCAAGCCTGGCTAACTCTCTCTAGAATGTGTAAAAGTCTGCTAACCAGTGTACTGTGTAATTTAATTTAATCCTGACTTGTGCTCAGGATTAACTGTAACCTGTAGAACTTGTTTAACTTGCTTACTTATGTAATCTCTGTAAATAGTCTGTTTGTAATATGTAATGCTGGTATTATGTAATATATAAATATATATATATATATATATATATATATATAGAGAGAGAGAGAGAGAGAGCTATATGTATATGTGTATATATATATATATATATATATATATATAGAGAGAGAGAGAGAGAGAGAGCTATATATATATATATATATATATATATATATATATATATATATATACTTACATACACACACATATATATATATATATATATATATATATATATATATATATAGATATATAGATATATAGATATATAGATATATATATATATATATATACAGGTTCATAGGTATATATATATATATATATATATATATATATATATATATATATATATATATATATACAGGTTCATAGGTTCATACTAGGCTATCTGCCCTAGGTCATTTATAAGCCTAGCCAGAGTGTGTTTTGGCTTTCACCCATTTTAAATTAATTTTGCTATGCCCTTTTCAAGGTTATTATACTATGCCTCTGTCTAACAGTGACACAGAAGTGATACCGGGGTAAATCTACGATCTCCCATCCACTCATCAAGATTCCTCTTGAAGAGAGTCAATGAGGTACTCTGCCTAACCTGGACTGGGATTTTATTCCAGAGTGAAGGAGCCTCTGGTTATGAATCTGTCCCTCCAGCATGTCCTATTTATTTCAGTGCTGAGGTTCAAGTCTCTCTCGATTGGCTCGATGGGATTTGGATTTTCTGAGATGCAGCATGTCCATTAATTCCGTATATATATATAGCTATATGTACCTATATATATATATATATATATATATATATATATATATATATATATATATGTATGTATGTATGTATATCTATATAGCTATATAGCTATAGCTATATAGATATATAGCTATATAGCTCTCTCTCTCTCTCTATATATATATATATATATATATATATATATATATATATATATATATATATATATATATACATATAAATAGAAAGAGATAAACCCCACACACACACACACAAAAAATTAAAGAGTGAAGAGCTCACTGTAGAATACACCCCCTAAGAAAAAGGAAAATCACTCATCTTTAAGCTGAGGCTGCGGAATGTCATCTGAGCTGGTAATCAGAGATCGGATCCGTAGACCCAGTAATGAGGCATAATGAAATGGGTAGCATCCAATCTGGCAGTTAAGGGCCCTCATGGCTAGGGTTGCATTAGTGTAGACTTAGGGCTCGGCTTTCTTTGTTGGCAGGCAAAGTTTTTTTCTAGAGCTGGCTCATACTCTCTTGGGTTGGGTGAGAACCTCTGGATCAGCACACAGATTTTTGAAGACTTATTTATGAGTCCAGCACCCTGTAAAACTGGTCTGGTTTTAAAGGGGCTAGAGGTGGAGAATCTGGATTCAGGAAGAATCCATAAAAAACATCCTCTACCACCTCCAATGCAAGAGGAATAACAAAAAAGGTTTGTGTTCTGGGAGGTCAAAGAATTCCTTTACCCTCTTTTTAGATTGGAGATATTACCTGTGTCTCCCACTGGAAATGATCCCTCATGGCATGGAGCGTTTCCCCAACAGTGATATCTTCAGGAGGTGAAGATGAAGTCAGATTTGAATCTTCAGGATTTGAATCTTCAAAAGAAGCAAGGAATGGTCCTCTCCTCTAAGAGACTCCTTTGGTCAGAATCCACATCTGAATCAGGAGGATCAGAGAAAAATTCAGGGGTAGGATCCCTTTTTCTTTTACCTGGGGAAGACTCCAAAAGGTTTGTCTATCTCTGACTAAGGAGGTAAGGTCCTCAGCTAACCTGACCAGGTCTTGGTGATGTCCTTGTGCATGGCAGCCAGCCGGCCTAGGCATAGGACCTGAAGCAGGACCCTTAGAGGTAGCTCTGGCCTTGGGCCTACGTACATCCGCAATCCTGATGCCAGTCTATTTGCAAGGAAGAGGAGATGCAAGCTGATGCCTCAAAGGCACACTGGCTGTAAAAGACCGCTCATTGAAAGCAGAGGTTTGCTGAGCGACACCTGACCCGACTGACTAACTGAAAGCCAAGTTCTGTGCAGAAGTTGAGGGACACAATGGCATGTCAGACTCTGTACAGGTCAGAGGTCAGCGCCACCACCTCAATCGCAGAAGGAGGCTGCAAAAGATCTTCACCTTCTTCAGTGATAACGAGCTTTGGGGGACTGGTAGATGAACAGTTGTGATCCAAGGCCCTAAGCTTGGGTTTGTTTTCCTTGTCCTTCCTATGCGTAGACAGCTTCAACCTCGGGATGACTGGTGGACACCACTGGACAATGAGAGGTAGATAGCAGACTAAGATGCCTTGCTAAGATTTCGTCCCTTAGCCTGTCAGTCCTAGAATTGAAGCGTGTGCAAAAAAACGAACTAGGGACATCGTGATTAGTGCCTATACAGGTGACACATGATATATTAAAGTCTCAGTGTGGGATTTGCTCATCACAGTGACAATTGTTAACCTTATCTGACATGGATTAAAGCAAAAAAAAGTGTTCCGAAATGGGTTACTCAGCTTTAAATGACTTCTCTCTTGTGTGGACCGATCGATGCACTGAAGCACTGCTTCGGGCTCCAACAGTGTGGTGGTGTTGGCAGGCTCCCTTTATACCCAAGCATACTGATGTCGGACAGAACTACCGCCAGCCTTAGGAGGAGGGGAAACTTTTACTCTGGTAGTCGGGGCCAGCCAAGGGCTTCCACAGCAGGAAATCCCACAAGTCAGGACTGCAACAGTGAAATACTACGAACATCACATTAAAGATCATTTATCAGTTTACATCCTTAATCCTCTGTCATAAACTGGAAATGCTACAGGACAAAGGGATGGAGAGAACTACAGTACCCTGAATACACCTCAGTTATTTCCTGCACAAAGTAAGGGATGAGGTCAACTCTGCCAAGCAATGGAACTGAGAGAATTTCAACTCTGTTCAAGGAAAGAACTACCATTAACATCCTATGGCTTTCACGTACAACCAATTAAACTTAGCAAGATAAAAAGTGTAGAAAGCATATAGAAACTAGTTTCATGACAGGGGAAAAAAAACTTTATAAGTAAAGAATAGATGTGTAAGAACTTAACCATAACCTTAGATGTCCTCTTCCATGTTGAAGTATTCATTAGAGTAGAGAGGTTGCTGCCTGCAGTGCCAATATCCAGACAGTATTCCCAAACCTTTGGACCAGGAGGGTACGTGTGACATCCTACGTCAGGGCCATAAACTGAAGTGGTGTATAAAAGTGACGTCTGCACGTACCCTCTTCAGAATGGACTGTCGCATACAGTAACACTCCTGTAGGTTTAAACAGGGTTAAAAGGGGGGACCCTTGAGACTTGCATGTAGACTAGACCCTAGGGTACTAGACAGGCTGTGTATAGTGGAGAAATTGTGAAAAAGAAAAGGGTGACTATGTCCACCCCACAGGTTTGCAAAACAGGTAAGGAAGAGAGGGCAGGAGGGAGGGACTGAATACTGCAACATGGAAGAGAAGGACATCTAAGGCTATGGTAAGTTCTTACACAACTATTCTACGTCCTTCTATTCTCATGTTGCAGTATTCATTACAGTAAAGAGAGTACCAAAGCTTTTAGGTATGAGCCAGGGTGGAGGACTGGGGTCCCTGGTCAATGAGACCCTGGAGAACTGATCTGGCAAACCCAGCTCTGGCTCTGTATGCTAGGTCCAGTTTATATTGTATGGTAAAGGTGTTTACTGAAGTCCAAGTGGCAGCCTCTAAAACTGAGGTTTAATTAACTCCTTCGAAAAAGGCAGTTGAGAAAGCAACTTCCCTGGTGGAGTGAGATTTGACATGTCTGTGTAAGGTCTTCCCATGATAGGAATAGCATATGCCAATGGACTTGGAGATCCATGATAAGATGGTCTGTTTGGATGACTGCCTTCCCTAGAGCCCTCGGATGGAAGGAGATGAATAGTTGGTCAGACTTATAAATAGGTCTTGTTTTGTCTAAGTAGTACCTCTGTTGCTTGTGGACATCTAGAAAATGTAGAGTCCTCTCTGAGGGCTAATGTGGGTGAGGGTAAAAAAACAGGCAGGTTAATGGTCTGGTTTAATGAGAGTTCATTAACCACCTTTGACATGAATGAGGGATTAGTTCTGAGGGCAACTCTTTGTGAAAATAAGGTAAGGAGGAGTAGCCATAAGGGCTTGTATCGCAGATACCCTCCTGGCAGAAGTAGGGGCCATTAGCAGAACTGTTTTTAGGGTGCACAGTTTTATGGATACTGAATGTGTTGGTTCAAAAGGTGGCAATGTAAGTTTTTCTAACACAAAACTCAGGTCCCAAGGCGGGGGGGGGGGGGGGGTCTGATATGAAGAAAGTACAGTTTTGTACCTACCATAAATGTAGATGTCCGATAGATATGCAACTGCAGTCCTGACATATGGGTTGTCCTGCCTCAGGCAGCCCTTCGGTCGTCCGGATTCCAAAGTCTGGGTCCGGCATTGGCCGATGTCGCCTCCTCCCCGACGTCAGAGTGGCTGGAGTATAAAGGCATCCGCCGAAGCCATCTTCTTCAGTGTTTCTTTCCCCAGATGCCAGGTGCCCTCCAAGGAAGGCTAAATTTGGTGAACGGATAGAAAATTTCAGACATGCACAACAGTAATAAACAGATACACCATAACAGATATCCCCAGCTAATAAAGGAAAGGGGGGATGGACCCAAAAGGAAAATTGCAGAGGGGTAGGAGGGAGGAAAAACCTGACTGCAGTTGCATATCTATCGGACATCTACATTTATGGTAGGTACAAAACTGTACTATGTCCTTCAAGAATGCAACTGCAGTCCTGACATATGGGTTGAATACCATAGCCAAGCTGGGGGTGGTAGGATCTAGTAAAGGGATGGTGTAGCTAAAATGCCCTGCAGGACTGCCGAAGGAAAGCCTGCTTGGGATCTGGAGTATAAAGGCAGGTTGTAGTGTTTGGTAAATGTATGCACGGAGCTCCATGTAGCAGCCTCTAGAATGTCCTTTGTAGCCACTCCTCTAAGAAAGGCTGTGGATGTGGCTATAGCTCTGGTGGAGTGTGGCCAATATTGGCTGGCACACCTTTTCCATGGAAAGAGTAACAGAATCTGATGCAGTGTCCAATCCATTTTGAAATTGTTTGTTTGGAGATTGCCTTTCCCTGTACTCCAGCTGCATAGGCTACAGATAGTTGGTCAGACTTTCTGGTGGTCTTTGTTCTGTCCAAGTAGTAGCGTAACTGTCTGTGTATGTCCAGAGTATGCAGCAGCTTTTCCCCCCTATTTTGAGGGTTGGGAAAGAAAGTAGGCAGGTGAATTGCTTGATTTAGAGACACCCTGGATATCACTTTTGGCATGAATGAAGGATTGGTTCTTAGAGATACTCTGTCCTGATGAAAAATGAGAAAGGGAGGTACTGCCATGAGGGCCTGGATCTCCGAGACTCTTCTTGCTGAGGTAACTGCCAACAGGAAAACCGTTTTCCAGGAGAGAAATTGCATTTCTGAGGATGCTGCTGGTTCAAAAGGAGGAAGAGTTAATTTTTCCAAGACGAAATTGAGGTCCCATGCAGGCACTGGTGGTTTTCTGGGAGGTTTGATATTCTTTATCCCTCTTAGAAACTGTCTTAACAAGGGATGTGAAAACACAGGTGGGTCACAGTTGTATTTTGCTGAGATTGCTGAAGCGTGAATTTTTATGGAAGAATATGAGAGGCCACTATGAAACATTTCTGCCAAGTATTCTAATATCTGTGGTATGCTCATTACTGATGCATCCTGACCCTTGTTGGCATTCCAGATGATGAATCTCTTCCACTTGGCTGAATAGGTTTTTCTGGTGGAAGGTCTGCGTGCTTCCAGCAAGATTTCCTGAACTTTTTCTGAGAGAGAGATATGGGTAAAAATCATGGAACCCTCCAAGCTGTCAGCTGCAATGTTTGCAGGTTTTGGTGAACAGTCCTGTAATTGTGCTGAGTTAGAAGCAGAGGCCATTGAGGTAAGGGCCACGGCTTGGTGTGAGTTATGCTCATTAGCAATGGATACCAGTGTTGTCTTGGCCAGTCTGGAGCTATCAAAATTCCTTTTGGTTGTTCTGCTTTGATCTTCAGTAACACCTTGGTCAGTAATGGTAGAGGAGGGAATGCATAAATTGTTAGGGAATTCCAGCTGAAGGAGAGAGCATCCGTTCTCCAAGCTAGAGGATGGTGCGTCCTTGAGCAGAACTCCTCCAGGTGATGATTGAGGTGAGAAGCAAAGAGACCTCTATTCGTACCATCACAAGCCTCCCATCCTTCAAAAAATCACTCCACTCTTATCTATCCTCCACATGGCAATGCTCCTGCTCTCACCCTTCATAACCTACTATTTCATCTAGTAACTCTTTCAGTTCTGACTATATGAACGCCAGGCAGCATTACCCTTGGCCTACCTGTATAATACACTAACTCTCTCTCTCTCTCTATATATATATATATATATATATATATATATATATATATATATATATATATATATAAAAATTTGTTTTTATAAATTTGGTGCAACTCTTATTGTCTTGTTTCAGCTGTTCTCTGCACGTTTTATTACGTAAATTGTACTATGTTTTACCCCATCAAATGTATATGTATTTCCTCTGTATTTGGTACTTTTCTCATGTTGAACCCCATGTAATGTCTATGTATATCCTCATTCTCTGTTAAATATGTATGTGGAGCTTTTCTCCCCAGGACTCCATTGAAAATGGGTTCTTGAGCCCAATGGACTATCCTGGTTAAACAAATGCAAATAAATAAAATAAATAAATAAATAAATCTATGTCCGGTCTTCCCCATGCACTTGTTATTTGTGAGAAAATGTGTGGATGCAGCATCCATTCGTGCGGATCCAAGAAATTTCTGCTCAGCCTGTCCGCCAGAACATTGTCCTTGCCTGGAACAAACTGGGATTGCAAGTAGATGTCCAGTTTCAGGGACTTTTCCCAAAGAGTCATTGTTAGTCTGCAGAGGGGATACGAATGAGTGCCCCCCTGCTTGTTTATATACCACATGACAGTGGTGTTGTCTGTCCTTATTAGCAGATGACCTTGTTGAAGGGATTTTCTGAAGGCCTCGATTGCATGTATCACTGCCAACATCTCTTTTTGATTTATGTGCAGATGCATTTCCCTGGGAGTCCATCGCCCTTGAATGCATCTGCCCTCCATGTGCGCCCCCCCATCCATGATCTGAGGCGTCTGTTGTAATGGTTTGATTTGCTAGAGGTTTGTTGAAAGACATGCCTTTGTTTAAATGACTTGCTTGTGCCCACCACAAAAATTCCTTTTGCAGGCACGGAATGAGTGGTATTACGTCTTCTAGATTGTGGCTGTGTTGAGACCATAAGCTTTTTAGGTACCATTGTAGCTTTCTCATGTGTAGTCTTGCCAGAGGGATCAGAAGAATGCAAGATGCCATGAACCCCAGGGCCTGCTGGATCTTCCTTGCGGTCAGCTGGGTGAGCTTTGCTAGGCTTTTGAAGTAATCTGGTAAATGCTCTTGTTTCTCCTCTGTGAGGAAAGCCATTTGTGATTGTGTGTCCAGTTTGGCTCCTAGAAAAATAATCTGTTGGGATGGCAGAAGTCTTGATTTTTGAATGTTGACTGTGTATCCCAAAGCCTGTAGTAATTGAATGACATATTCCAAGTTTCTTATCAAGGTTTGTTTGCTGTCTGCTTGTATAAGGCAGTCGTCCAGGTAAGGGTATATTTGAATCCCCTGGAGCCTGCAATGTGAACTACTGATGCCAGGCATTTCGTGAATACTCTGGGAGCAGTAGATAAGCCAAATGGCAATGCTGAGAATTGATAATGCTCTGTCCCTGCAAGAAATCTGAGGTATCTTCTGCAACTGTGTCTGATTGGAACATGCAGGTATGCCTCCTTGAGGTCCAGAGTAACCAGCCAAGCCCCCTTGCCCAGCATGGGAAGGAGTTGCTGTAACGTCAGCATTTTGAATTTTGGCACAATGAGGAAAGTGTTTAGAGTGGACAAGTCCAGTATAGGCCTCCATTGCTTTTCTTTTCTTGGAACAAGGAACAGTCTTGAATAGAATCCCTGGCCTTGTTCCTGAGGAGGAACCTTTTCTATTGCTTTTATTTGTACCAGCTTTGAAACTTGTATGAGTGCCTCTGCCCTTTGATTTTGTGGCAGGTTTGGCATGCCTTGTCTCGTTGGTAAGGTATGGAAGTGGAACCTGTAACCTTTGTCTACTATGTCCAGAATCCATTTGTCCTTGGTTAAAATGTGCCAGTTCTTTGAGAATAAGGATAATTTTCCGCCTAGAGGTGCTTCTCTTTGAGCCCTGGTCGGCGGTGTGAAAGCCAAGTCATTGTGATTGTCCCTGTGGTGCAGCTGAACTCCCTGCGCCACTTCTCTGATTTGGTGGTTGCCAGTATTGCCCTCTACCTTGAGCACGCCTGTTTTTTCCCCTTTGAAACTTGTCAGTGTCTGGAAAGGACCAATTCTTTGAAGGCCAATTCCTGCTGAATCTGGGTGGCTGAACCTGGAGGAAATCCTTGACTGTCTGTACTGATTTAGCCTTTTCCTCAATAGACTTCAACACATCCTGTGCATTAGCACCAAAAAGCTTCTGTTGTTCCAGAGGTGCATCTAGGAGCTTTACTTTAACATGGTCTGGCAGTGGCTGTTCTTTCAACCAAGCATGTCTACATATAACGGCCCCTGTCATAGCTGCCCTACATGAAGCTTCCAAAGCATCATAACCACACTGAAGAAAATGATTGCTAACCTGCTGGGTGTTATGAACCAAATCCTGCAATGTCTTTCTATCTATAGGCTCAGGAGAGGCTAACCTTTTCTGCAAATCATCCATTAAGTAATCCTGGTACTGAAACATATGGAAAAGACAATTAAGTGACCTCATGGCAAGGGTGGAAGAGGTGTAAACTTTTTTGCCCCATCTCTCCAGGGACCTAGATTCCCTGTCCGCTGGCAAAGGGTTTTTGGCCGAGGAAGTAGCCACTCCTTTGGGCCCCTGAGAAATAGTTTCTAGAGCCACAGAGTGGGCCTTAAAGAGATGCTTATGAGTTTCAGGAACCCTGTAATATCTGTCTGGCTTGACAGGGGCAGGAGGGAGAGAATCAGGGGAAGCACTGGAGTCTGAGTATACATCATCCAAGACATCCAACACTGGAGGAATAGCTAATGGTCTGTGCTGGGGTAACTTAAGGAAGGTACGTAGCCTTTTCCTGGAGTCAGAGAATTCCTGATCTTGCCACTGAAAATGTTCTCTCATGGAGTGGAGAACTTCTCCAAAAGAAATATCCTCTGGAGGAGAGGCAGAAGGGATTGATTTCCTCAGCATCAGAGTCCTCGTAGGCCTGGAAGAATTCTTCCTGGGTATCTGAGTGCTCTGAATCCCTAGAGGCTTCATCTGAAGAGAGGGTATCTGTCTGCTCAGTTCTAGGCCTTTTGTCTGCAGGCAGCTGAGAACCTCTGTCTGGATGAGACTGAGAACCTCTGATTAGAGAGATTAGATCTGCAGCTAGAGACATGATCTGTTTATCAGAAGAGGGGCCCTGGGAGGAAGATTTAGGAGGATGGGCCTTAGCCTGGCTGGCAGCCTTAGCACGTGTGTAGGCCTTGATGGACATGGAGACCGGAGGCCTAGCTGCCCCATGTGCAGGAGTTACTTTATCCAGTTGTATGGTGTCAGGTAAATCTAGAGCTTCGGTTTTGGGAGGAAAATCAACAACCGGCACCGGGGGAACCTCCGGGACCGAAGTACGCGGTAAAGCGGTGTCGTCTGCCTGGAGCGGTTGAATTACTGCCTCCGAAGAGACCGATGCACTCGCGGAAGGCTTAGGCGGGGTATTGGTGGACGACGCGGGCCGAAGATGTCGGTCCCAGTCCTTACGTTTTTTGGAAATATGTGCTGTCGGTTGTTCCGACGGCATGATATAAGCGAAATTTTCGCCAAAAAAGTCTTCGCAAATTCTGCCCGGCGCCTGAGTGTGCGCTTATTAAAGCAAGCACAGGCAGCACAGGCCGAGACGTCTTGGTCTGGGCCCAGGCAGGGAAGGCAGTAAGAATGGAAGTCCTTATGAGGTATTTGTTTACCACAAGACAAACAATTATTAACCTTTTCAATTTTTTCTGACATCGGCTGAGGCAAGAAAAATGTTCCCCAACGGGGTACTTGGATTTTTAATGACTTCGGTAACTGAAAACACAGGAGCTGACCGACCGGCACTTGCGAACTGCTTCTGCTTCGGGCACCGCGCAGCAAGAAAGACAGAAGAAGATGGCATCGGCGGAAGCCTTTATACTCCAGCCGCTCTGACGTCGGGGAGGAGGCGACATCGGCCGACGCCGGACCCAGACTTTGGAATCCGGCCGACCGTAGGGCTGCCTGAGGCAGGACAACCCATATGTCAGGACTGAAGTTGCATTCTTGAAGGACATCTCCTTTCAGGAAAAGCTTGACTTCCAATCTTGAAGCCAGAGGTGGTAACATCGGCAGACAAGCAGAAAGGGCAGATAAATGGACTTTGACTGAGGAGTAAGTTAGTCCTGAGTGAAGGAGCTCACACAAACAGGAAAGGACCAAGGGTACAGAAGTAGTTATAGGGTCCTGTTTTTTCCTTTGACATCACCTGGAGAATTTCTTCCATTTAGATAAATAATTTCTCCTGGTACTGGGTTTTCTGGCCTCTTGAAGAACATTGAGTATGTCCTCTGAGTATAGGTGTCTGAAGGGGATTAGAACCCTGTCAACCAAAGGTCAGTTTCAAACTGCTCACCTGAGGGTGTAGTAGGGATCCCCTGTCCTGTGTGCGCAGGTCTATTCTGTGGGGTAACCTGTGATTGCCCTTGGCTACTAGGTGTAGAAGGGAAACCAGTGCAGTCTTGGCCAAAAGGAGGTCACCAAAAGGATTTTGGGTTTGTCCCTCTGGACTTTTGGGAGGACTTTCTGAATCAGTCAGAAGGGGGAAGGCATGCAGGTACATTCCCTCCCAAGGAAAGGAGAAGGCGTCCACTTTCCAGGCATGAGGATGTGGGTCCCTTGTGCAGAACCGGGGCATCTGTTTGTTCTGGGGGGAGGCAAAAAGATAGGAAAGTTGTGTAAAATCTTACCATAACCATAGATGTCCTTCTCTTCCATGCTGCAGTATTCTATATGTGGGTTTACCCTTCTTCCTCTCCAGTTCTTTTGGCCAGGTTTCCAAAGATTTTCAGTCCATCTAGGTGTGTCAGACATCTGACGTGGCAGCAGGAACGTGGGCAATAAAAGTGATGTCTGCACACACCAGCCCTTAGAACCTAAAAGAGGCCCCAGTTGGAGCCAGTCCTGTAAGGGCATAGCCTGTACATTGTCACCCAGGACAGCAAGTACAGTTTGACAAGAGGGGAAGGTGGGAGGGAAGGAATACTGCAACATGGAAGAGAAGAACATCTATGGTTATGGTAAGATTTTACAGAACTTTCCTATGTCCTTCTATTCCAATGTTGCAGTATTCTAACATGTGGGTGAGTGCAAAAGCTCAGTGAGGATTAGGTGGTGGCCTAGATGATGTTTCGAGGAATCCGTGCAAGATAGCCCAGGCAAACCCTGCCCTGGAGATGTGGTCTAGTTTGTAGTGTTTGGTAAAGGTGTGCACTGAAGACCAAAGTAGCTGCCTCAAGAATGACGTTAGTGTCTAACCCCTTAAAAAAGGCTCCCTGTAAGGTCTTTCCATGGTGTAGGTAGCAGAAGGAAATGGCACGGAAATCCAGGCCAAGATGGTCTGTTTGCTCACAAATTTCCCCAGGGCTCTGGGGTGGAAGGAGACAAACAGTTGGTCAGATTTCCTAAAAGGTTTGGTTTTATGAAGATCAAACCTGAGTTGTTTGTGGACATCCAGGGAATGAAGTACTCTCTCACTATCCCTCTGCAGATTAGGGAAGAAGGCAGGCAAGTGGATGGCCTGGTTCAAGGATAGGTCATTCAGTACTTTGGAAGAGAATGACGGGTTAGTCCTGAGAGTCACCCTGTCCAGGTGGAAGATTAGAAATGGTGGTATAGCCGTAACAGCTTGCAATTCTGAGACCCTTCTGTCTGAGGTCAGGGCTACCAGTAAAACAGTTTTCCATGTGCAAAACTTTATAGGCGCTTTGTCTGCTGGCTCAAAGGGGGCTAAGTGTGAGTTTCTCTGGGTTTCCTGGGTGGTATCAAGTGCAGTACCCCTTTGAGGAACAGTTTAGCGGGGAGTTTGGAAGCAAGGGGAGCCTCAGAAGAAGGCAGGCAGAGACAGCAGATAAATGTGCTTTCACAGATGAGCATGACAGCCCTGTCTGCATAAGTTCACACATTTTAAGACAGGATAAGAGGAGTATCGCTTTCCAGTGGGTCCAAGTGCCTTTTCTGACACCAAATGGAAAACCTTTTCCATTTAGAGAGATAGGATTTCCTTGTGTTAGATTTCCTGGCCTCCTGCAGGACAGTGAGCACGTCCTCCTTGTATAGGTGTCTGAATGGGAACCAGAATCCTATCAGCCACAGGGTGAGGTGCAACGATTTTCACTGTGGGTGTATGAGTCCCCTTGTTCCGTGTGAGCAGGTCCACTGAAGGGGTAACTTGTGGTGATTGCCCTTGGACAGGTGAAGAGGGAACCAATGCTGTCCTGGCCAGTAGGGGGTCACCAACAAGATTTTGGGCGAGTCCTGCTGAATTTTCAGCAGGACCCTTTGTATCAGTGGGAAAGGGGGAAATACATACAGGAATTTCTCCTTCAAGGTCATGGGGAAGGCATCTGTTGCTAATGCCTTGGGTCTGGTGACCTGGTGCAGTAGCCAGGAAGCTGCCTGTTTATGGAGGAGGCGAACAGGTCTTTCTCTGGAATACCCCACTTGTGGACCATAATCAGGAAAACATCCCTTTGCAGCATCCATTCGTGGTTGTTTGAGGTTGTTATGCTTAGGTAATCTGCCTGGCTGTTGTGCAGGGATGGGATGTAGGCTGCCTGGAGGGTGATCCCCTGCATGGGTAGCCAGTTCCCACACCTGCAGAGCTAGGCAGGCAGTCAGAAACTACCTGCCTTTTCAGGAAAGGGAGGCCTTTGGCTGGAAGACTGAGACGGCCTAGTCTAAGGAGGCTGCCTTCTGGGGGGAGTCTTCTAGACCAGGGAGCAGCAATGGAGGATTTCCTGATAAATTGGTTCTTGGACGGGTAGTTCCTCTGGAACTTAGGAACTAGTGAGACAAGGATATGTTTCAAGTCCTGTAATTCTTTACCTTTCTGTTGGAAAGATTTGAAAAGGTCAGCCACTTTTCACCAAAAAGGGCTGAGTGGTCCAAAGCTGAGTCCAGGAGTTTGTCCCTGAAGTCATCTGGACAGGCTGAAGTCACAGCCATGAGTAGTTTCTTAATACTGAAGCTGATGCAGCTGACCTGGCAGAGGCTTCAGCTGCATCATAGCTACACCGCACGGACTGCCTATTCACTTGAGAGATGAGTGCCATCAGGGAAGAGAGGGAGACTTTGGCTGCACAGTCAGCGATGTCTTCTAACTCTTTAAAGGCTTTGTCCAGGAGAGCTAAAAGAGTAATTGGTCATATGTATTTGGTAATTTGTAGCTCTAAATGAGAGGGTGGCCGAAGTATAAATTTTCTTTCCCAACCTCTCCACAGTCTTGCTGTCTTCATCAGATGGGAGGATAGTAGTGGTAGGTAGAAGTTTGGAGGCCTTGACCATAGAGATGTAAATAGTGGCTGGGTCAGCAGGAGGGCACTTAAGGAGAAATTTCTCTGTCTCGAGGACTTTATACAATCTGTCTGCTCTCCGAGGAGCCCTAAATTGGGAGTCTGGGCTAGAGGAGGCTGAGGCAAAAGCATTCAGAAAAGCAGGTGGGATGGGAGGAACAGCAGAAAGACTGGGAGTGTCCATTTGGATAAGGTCATAAAACCTTTTCTGAACATCAGACATATCTGAGGATTGCCACTTAAAGTGGTCATTTTATTAATAGTTTCCACATATGTAAGTTCCTCGACAGGGGAGTCAGGTTCAACAGAGACCTCCTCAGGAGTACCATATCCCAAGGGGGATTGGATCTGTGAGGAGAAGGAGAGAGAATCCTCAGAGGAGTCAGACAATTCCTTTTCCTCAGGCTGTTCTACCCTCCTTTCCTGGGGTGGAGGTCTGGGACTAAGGAGGGGAGGAGCAGTGGCTGAGGGTTATGCTGAAGGCCAAAGGGCCATAAAGGCATTGAATAAGATCTGGCTTAAGGCCTGCCAATCTGGCATGCTTTCAGAGGTAGAAGTGAGGAGTCTTGTCTTTTGTTTTTTCTTCAAAGGCGTAGCCGGAGTCTGGCTAGGAACAGGCCTAGGGTCACTGATCCGGAGAGCGGAGGTGGCATCCGGTGAACTCCAACTGAAAGCTGCCCCCCCCCAGTGTCTAGAGAAGGCACCAGTAAAATCCACTGTGACATGTCATCCGCCCGAGATTTTGCAGCTTCCTCAGAGGTACCCGCTGTATCTGTATTGGTGGATGCTGGCTCCTCAGTCAAGCTAATGTCAGCTACTGACTGAAGTATGGCGGACAGAGGTGCAGCAGAAGTAGGCCACGAGGACTTGGCCCTCTTCCTAGGCGGTTCAGATGTGGCATCAGGCGGGACCTCCATTCCTAATGCTGTTTGAAGCACTGATTCTCTAAGTACAAGTTATGGGCTTGCAAATGGCGGTGTAAGGTCTTCGGGAAAAAAGAAAGTACAGTTTTGTACCTACCATAAATGTAGATGTTCGAGGATCCACATTGCTGCAGTCATGACCTGTGGGTAGTCCGCTGTCCTCGGTCGGCCCGAATACCAAAGAGTTAGGCTGGCGTCGGTCATGGGCGCCCGGTGCTGACGTCAGTACGTAGTAGTACTAAAGCGCATGACCGACGCCATATCCTCAGTCTTTCTTGCCCCAGATGTCAGAAGGCCTTAAAAAAGGAAAGGCCAGAGCCACAAAGGAGAAAATAACAATAATCCCTAAGGAACAACAACAACAACAACCACAACCACAACAACAACAACCCCAAACCATAGAGGGGAAGGAGGGAGGGAAAATAGGACTTCAGCAATGTGGATCCTCGAACATCTACATTTATGGTAGGTACAAAACTGTACTATGTTCTTCGTCTCACATTGCTGCAGTCATGACCTGTGGGTAGAATCCCAAAGCAAAGGAAAAGGGAGGCTGGCAAACTAAAAAGCATTAGGGGCTGCTAACTTGCCCTGTAAGACTGCAGTGGCAAACCCAGCCCTGGACTTGGAGTAAAGAGGGAGATGGTAATGCTTAGTAAAAGTGTGAACTGAACTCCAAGTAGCTGCTTCCAAAATATCCTTAGTAGCTACACCCCTCAAAAAAGCAGTAGATGTGGCAGTAGCCCTAGTGGAATGAGGTCTAATCCCAGCAGGAACATTCTTCCCATGATGAGAATAACAAAAGGCAATACAATTAGCAATCCACTGTGAAATAGTCTGCTTTGAAACACCTTTCCCTTGTGAACTCAAAGCAAAAGAAACAAATAACTGTTGAGTCTGTCTGAACTGCTTAATTCTGCTCAAATAGTAATGTAACTGCCTGTGTATATCCAAAGAATGCAAGATTTTTTCCCCCTTATTTTGGGGATCAGCATAAAAGGTAGGCAAATGGATAGACTGGTTCAAGGCCACATTAGAAATAACTTTTGGCATAAAAGTAGGGTTAGTACGTAAAGAAACTCTATCCTTATGGAATATCAGAAAGGGTTCAACTGCCATGAGAGCCTGCAATTCAGATACCCTTCTAGCAGAAGTAATGGCCAACAAAAAAGCAGTCTTCCAAGACAAAAACTTCAATTCCGACGTATCTGCAGGTTCAAAAGGAGGCAAAGG
The DNA here is from genome assembly GCF_019279795.1 of Protopterus annectens. Classification (NCBI taxonomy): domain Eukaryota; kingdom Metazoa; phylum Chordata; order Ceratodontiformes; family Protopteridae; genus Protopterus; species Protopterus annectens. The sequence continues at coordinate 388,925,015 of NC_056750.1, forward strand.
AAGCTTCTCCAACACAAAATTGAGATCCCAGGAAGGAGTAGGAGCTCTACGTGGGGGTCTTCTATTTTATGCCCCTCTAAGAAATTGCTTAAACAAAGGATGAGAAAATAAAGGAGGGTCACAATCATAGTGAGCAGAAATGGCTGCAGCATGAACCTTCACAGAGGAAAATGACAAACCCTTGTCTAGTAATTCAGTAAGGTACTGCAGTGTAAAACTCAAATTAGGTACCGAGACATCAAAGTCCTTTGTTGTGCTCCAAAGAAAAAATCTCCTCCATTTATCAACATAAACCTTTCTAGTGCTGGGTCGCCTGGCTTCCAAAATGACATCCAAAACCTGTTGAGGAAGCTGAGAACCCACAGGCTCTAAAACAGAATTCGCCAGGCAGTTAGATGCAGGGACTGCACCCTGACATTGAGCAAATGACTGCTTGACTGGGACAACAAGTGAGGAAGCTGTGGCAAAGGCCAAGGAGGCTCCTGAATTAAACTCCTCAGCAGAGGATACCAGTGCTGTTGTGGCCAATCTGGTGCTATTAAAATCATGCAAGGCTTGTCCCGCCTGACTTTCAAGAGAACCTTGGTAAGGAGAGGCAGAGGAGGAAAAGCATAGATGTGAAGGTTGTTCCAACTGAAAGATAGAGCATCCACTTTCCAAGCTTTTGGGTGAAACATCTTTGTGCAAAATTTTGGTAGTTGGAAATTTAGAGGGGAAGCGAACAGATCTGTGTCTGGAGTTTCCCAAGCCACTGTCAACTGTTGGAATACTTGAGGATCCAATTTCCACTCGTGGGGATCCACAATTTGTCTGCTCAATACATCTGCTAGGGAGTTCTGTGCCCCTGGCAGAAACCGTGCTTGAAGAGTGATATGCAAACTCAGAGCAGTCTCCCACAATATCATAGCTTGTCTGCAAAGAGGGTAAGAATGGGTTCCCCCCTGCTTGTTGATGTACCACATGACTGTAGTGTTGTCTGTTCGTATCAACACCTGTCCTGGTTGAAGTAGGCCCTTGAAAGCCATCAGGGCAAACTGGACTGCTAACATCTCCTTCATGTTGATATGCAAATGCTGTAGTCTGGGAGGCCACGTGTCTTGAATCCATTTCCCATTGAAGTGTGCTCCCAAGCCAGGTCTGAGGCATCCGTCGTTATGATCTGACTCGCCTCTGGTCGGGTCACAGAGAGTCCCTTGTTTAGGTGACATTCCTGTGCCCACCACAAGAATTCCTTTTGGATGCAAGGTATTATTTGAATGACAGTGTCCAAATCGTGGCAGTGTTGAGTCCATACACTTTTGAGATACCATTGTAGCTTCCTCATATGCAGTTTGGCATTGGGAAGTACCAGAATGCAAGATGCCATGAACCCCAAGGCTTGAAGGACTGTCCTTGCAGTCAGCCTGGACAGTACTGATAATTGCTGGAAGTATAGATGAAGAGTTCTTTGTTTGTCCGGGGTCAGAAAAGCCATCTGAGAGGCTGTATTCAGTCTCACACCCAGAAAGCACATGTCCTGAGAGGGTACTAGACTGGACTTTGTTTCGTTCACAGAATACCCTAGGCACCTTAAAACTGCCATTACATACTGTAGATGTTGAAGTAACTTGTCTTTGTCTTGAGCAAGAATCAGGCAATCGTCCAGATAAGGATAAATTTGTATTCCCCTTAGTCTTAAGAAAGCTATTACAGGAGCCAGAACCTTTGTGAACACCCTGGGCGCAGTAGATAAACCAAAGGGCAATGCAGAGAACTGATAATGAGAAGTACCAGCCCGAAAACGCAGGAATCTCCTGCAGCTGTGCCTGATAGGAATGTGAAGATAGGCCTCTTTGAGATCCAGAGTTACCATCCAGTGATTTTTGCCTAGCAGAGGCAGAAGTTGCTGTAATGTTAACATCTTGAACCTTGGAATGTCTAGGTATGTATTGAGAATGGACAAATCCAGAATTGGCCTCCAAGTGTTTCCTTTCTTTGGCACTAGGAATAGACGAGAATAAAACCCTAGGCCTTCTTCTGACGGAGGTACCACCTGGATTGCCCCCATCTGTAAAAGCAAAGAAATTTGTTCCTGAGCCTCCAGCCTTTGCTGAGGAGGTACATCTGGCCTGCCTTTGAAAGGAGGAAAAGTGTGAAAATAAAACTTGTAGCCTTGATTTATTATGTCCAACACCCATTTGTCCTGGGTGACCAAATGCCAATTTTGTTTGAAAAGTGCCAACTTTCCTCCTAGAGGAGCTGCCAAAAAAGAAGGATCTGGCAGCTGAAGATACAGGTCATTGGGTCTGTTTATGAAAAGGCTGACCCCTGCCCTCACCAGAAGATTGTGCAGGAGAACTCCAAGTCCTAGGTCTGAAAGAACCCTGAGCGTGAGCCCTGCCCCTACCACGTCTAGGCCTACCCTTAGACTGAAAATCCGAAGAAGGGTAAGACCATCCTCTTGCAGGCCAATTCCTGCTAAACTTAGGGGGCTGCACTTGCAAAAATTCCTTAACCGTCTGCATAGACTTAGCTTTGTCTTCCATCTTTTTCAAAACTGACTTCACAGGGGAACCAAAAAGAACTTCAGATTGAAGAGGAGCATCCAAAATCCGAGCTTTAACATGCTCTGACAAATTTTGATCCTTAAGCCAGGCATGTCTACGAATAACTGAACCAGTAGCAGCCACCCTGGAAGAAGCCTGAAGGGCATCAAAGCCACACTGCAAGGAATGTTTACCAACTTGATCTGAAGCATGAACCAAGTCCTGCAATTCCTTACACTCTATACCCTCAGATAGAGCATCTACCTTAGATTTTAATTGACCTAACAGAAAGTTCTGATACTTCAGCATATGAAATTGGCAATTTAAAGCCCTCATAGCTAACGTAGAAGAGGTGTACACTTTTTTACCCCACCTATCCAATGCTCTAGAATCTTTATCCAAAGGAACTGGATTCTTAACCACAGAAGCCCTGACACCTTTAGGCCCTTGAATAATAGTTTCCAGGTCAGCTCTAGGACTCTTATACAAATATTTATGAGCCTCTGGAACTCTGTAATACCTGTCTGGCTTGACAGGGGCAGGGGGTAAAGAATCAGGATTAAGGGAAGCTTCCAAAAAAACATCCTGAACAACATCTAAAACAGGGGGAATAGCCAAAGGTCTATGTTGTGGCAAAAACAAAAATTCCCTAAGCCTCTTACGAGAATCTGAAAAATCCTGACCTTCCCACTTGAAATGCTCCCTCATGGAATGCAAGGTTTCAGAAAAGGAAAAATCCTCTGGAGGAGAAGCAGAAGGACAGGAATCCTCTGCATCCGAATCTGAATAGGGAGGAAAATCCTGAATATCCTCAGCTGAGGACTCAGAGTAATCAGAGGAATGCTCCATTCCCTCTAAATCTGTCTCCACCCTAGGCCTCTTCTCTGGAGGGGGCATAGAACCCCTGATCAAAGTAATCAAATCCTCTGCCATTTTCAACATATGTTTTTTTGGAACAGAGCCCGAAGAACTAGGGCTATGGCCCATTCCAGAAAGACCAGTTCTAGCCGTAGCAGGGCCTTTAGTGACTGAAGTGGAAGGCCTAATAACCTTTTGTAAGGATGGAACCACAGAAACTTGAGAAGCACCCTCGGCCTGGCCTGACTCCTGAGAGGCCAACTCCTGTAACAGTAAAGGTTCCCCCTGGGATTCAGCCGAGACCTCGGCTGGATCCACAGATTCAACCGTAGATTCCATAGAACCGGCGTCCGCAACGGACGACTCATCCGGTTTAGACCTTAAAGATTTATCTTTTCGCTTTTTTGCGGTAGCGGGCATCGGAGGATCCGACGGCATGTTGTAGTTACACCGCTTACCGAAAACCAACCTGGCACAGTCTAATCTGGGTTTAATGGTGCGCTTATTAAATCTAGCGCAAAAGCGACACCCGACTACGTCGTGCTTAGGCCCCAAGCAAGGAATACAGAGAGAATGATAGTCCCTATGAGGTATCTGTTTCCCACAAGAAATACAATTATTAACTTTTTCTGACATCCGGATTAACTGAGGCAAGAAAAGACAAAAATTTTCCCCAACGGGGTACTTAGCCCAACTTGGTCTTCGGTCTGAAACTCGAAAATTGAAAATTTCAGAACGCCGAACGGCACTTGCAAACACTGCTTCTGCTTCGGACCACGCGGCAAGAAAGACTGAGGATATGGCGTCGGTCATGCGCTTTAGTACTACTACGTACTGACGTCAGCACCGGGCGCCCATGACAGATGCCAGCCTAACTCTTTGGTATTCGGGCCGACCGAGGACAGCGGACTACCCACAGGTCATGACTGCAGCAATGTGAGACGAAGAACATCAGCAAATGGAGCAGTTCTCGTGGTCATGTTCCCTGCCTAGACAAAAGAGACACTGGTCATGCGTGTTTTTGTGGGGAATCTGCCAACTGGACTTGCACTTGCCCTTACCTGATGACATTAACAGACTATAATAAACAACAAAGTAGGACTGAAAGAATCCCCAACAGGGTACTTAACTGAGTCTTTTTTGATCTGATGTCCGCGAGAAGCAGGAACACCTGGCATATGACTGGTGACTGAAAATTTCTGACGGCCTGGTGCGTGCAGATGTCACTTTTATGGCCTATGTTCCTGTTGCCATGTCAGACATCCAAGGCACCCAGAGGGACTGAAAATCTTTGGAAACCTGGCCAGAAGAACTGGAGAGAAAGAAGGGTAAACCCACATGTAGAATACTGCAACACTGGAATAGAAAGACATCTGCTTGTGGAATACCCCACCTGTGAAAATATCCAGGAATACCTCTCTGTGAAGCATCCATTCATGAGAGGGGGCTGAAGTTCTGCTGAGTGTGTCTGCCATAACATTCTCTGTACAAGGAAATATACACTGCTACCAGATTAATCTGGAGTGATGATGCTAGGGTCCAGATTTGGGTAGCCAGGCTGCAAAGAAGGTAGGATATCCCCCCCCCCCCCGTTTATGTACCGCAGGACAGTCAGGGATCCTGGCTGTAGAGCTGACTTGAATGTTTTAAGGCTACCAGTAGTGCCCTCATTTCCCTGATGTTGATATGGTCCTTGTGTCTTAGGGTGGACTATTTCCCTTGCATGGTGAACTGCTTCTGGTTGTTTACTAGCACTGCACCCCAACCCAGGTCTGATGCATCTGTGGAGACTTGTTGTAGAGGGGCCAGAACCAGGAGTTCCTTGGTTGAGGTGGATGGCTGATACCCACCACTGGGGTTCCCTCTTCAGGCACTGAAATAAGGGAAGGGGGGGTGCCCAGGGGGTGGGATGTTGGGTCCATACCTTCTTTAGGATCCACTGGATTTTTCTCATGTGGAGTCTTGCCAGAGGTAGCATGGGTATTAGGGATGTCATGTGGCCTAACATCCTTAGGAACTCTTCAGCTAGCAAGGAGGTGTGGGTGATGTAATTGGTGAAGTATACACAAAGGTCCAGGATCCTTTTGTCTGGAATGAAGGTTTTCATTCCGTCTGTTCTGATCCTGCATCCCAAGAACACCAGGTCTTGAATGGGGTTCAGGTGAGAGTTTTTGTTGTTTATGGTAAACCCTAATTGAATTAGGATGGATATCACCTGCTGTGGGTAGAGAAGGACTTAGCGGTCCTGGTAAAGAATGAGCAGGTCATCTACATATGGGTACATTTGTATACTCTGTGTTCTGCAGTGAGCAATGAAGGGTGCTAGACACTTTGTGAACACTTGAAAAGTAGTGGAAAGTCCAAAAGGCAAGGCAGAGAATTGAAAATTCCAAAAACCTATTGCAAAGCACAGGAATTTACTGTAATCTGGATGTATAGGAATGTGAAGGTAGGTATTCTTCAAATCCAGGGCTACCATGAAAGCCTGTGTTGGTACGAGTGGTAGGAGCAAGGGTAAGTTAATCATTTTGAAGCTGGGTACCTTGAGAAACAGTTTTAGGAAAGATAAATCCAGAATTGGCCTCCATGGGCCATCTTTTCTTGGTACCAGAAACATTACCTGTTCTACAGTGCCCTGAGCTAGTAGTAGTTGAATGATGGGCAGGAAAAGCTAAGTCTGACTAGGAGGATGGGGAGTTCCCATGGAAGGGGGGTAACATCCACCAAGTCATGAAGTATCCCTTCTGAATTTTTACTTTTTATTTATTTATTACATTTTGTTGACTGGGAATGTTCAACTGGGCCAGAGGCCCGGGGAAAAAAAATCCACAGAAAATACAATACAAGTAGATTCTAGATACACAGATTATCACACATTAAAATGCAATTTTACAAATCAAAAACAAACATCACAAAAATAGCATGCATTTTTTACAATATCAAAAACATCATATATCAAGAAGAAATATTGCATGAGAAATGTGTGTTCACTGGTGTAGATCCCGGGGGAAGATTTACCTTGATGAACAAACATAACAAGATGGTTGGAAACTAAAAACCTGCTAATAGAGCAGCTCTGTAGTGAATAAACAAGAAGCTGAAGTAAAGCGTTATTTACAAGCTGAGAGAGCTAATGGCAAAGGTGGTAGAGGGAGTAGAAATAAGTTACAAAAGAAGCAAGAGAAGAGCATGTTCTGAGAGTAGCTAACAAGAGATGAGAGTGGGTTTAATAAAGGGAGTGGCAGGAGCATAGCCAATGGTTGTTAAGGTGGTGTTTTAGTAGTGTTTTGAATTGAACATGTGAGGGTATGTTCCTTAGGTTTTCTGGGAGGGAGTTCCAGAGTTTAGCTATGTTGTGGGAATAGAGGGAGTTGCTGTGTTGGTTGTGGGAGTTAGACACCTTAAGTAAGAGTTTGTTGGAGAATCTGACAGCTCAATGGTTGGAGTGTAGTTGAACTAAGGAGGATAGGGCAGGGCAGTTATTGGGATTGTAGACTGTTTTGTGGGTTAAGGCTCGATGATGGGTTCCTGTCAAAACGAAGACTCATTATGTCAAATGTGTCTTTGAATTGTAAATGACGAAAACACAAAATGACAAAGCGGCTTTTAAGCAAATTCTTTCCCTGGGAAAGAAGTTGCTTGGCCGCTTCCGTCACTTTGCCGTTTTTGGCACTGTAGTGTGATCTCGGAGTTGGTATATTTAAGTAGGGGGGGTGTGGGGGGTGAAGGGAAAAATTCACTGTTCTGGCTGTTTGCTCTTTTTTCTTTTCGTTCTTTTGTGGTCGATATAACAGCATTCGCTCTTTTGAGTGTTTGTTGTTATAACATAGACCCTAGATGATTGAGAGACAGAAGGTTAGGTAGCTTTAGCCAGTTTAATGCTGAATGTGATGAGCAGTGATGGGATGTGAGTGGGAGGTTGGTGGCAAATTTAGAGATTTTATGGTAACATGATTTCAGTTTATTGAGATCTGATTTCAGGAGGTTGGTGAAAGCAATGGAACCATAGAAAAGGGTACTTAGGAGATGTGTGCGTGCAGTGACAAGCCTGGCACTGGGTGTTAGGAATGGCTTGGCTCTATACAGGCTACCTAATTTGATGGGAACTTTTTTGATGGTTTGGGCAATACGTATGCCAAATATGAAGTATTCATATATGGTAATACCCAAGAGTTTTGTGTGGTTAGTGGGGGTAATTTTGGGTAACATTAGCAGAGGTGATGGATAGGGGGATTTGTGAAGTTTTGGATTTGTTATTCCTAAATACTATAACTTTGGTTTTGTTGGGATTTAAAATGAGTTGGTGTTGTGAGAGATAGGATTCGATGTCCTGAAAAGCAGACTGCATTCTGATTTGGAGATCGAGTGGAGAGAGCAGAACAGAAAGGTAGAGTCGGCAGCGTACTGAGCTATAGAGGCATGCTGGGTTGCTGTGCAAAGGTTATTGGTGAATATGACAAAGAGGAGTGGACCGAGAATGGAACCTTGGGGGACTCCCACAGAGGTGGGGAGAGAGAGTAGTCCCATACTGTGGCCAAATGACGGTTATAAAGATAACTGTGGAACCAGGTTAATGCGGGTGAGCTAAGGTCATAGGTGGATAGTTTGTTAGGGAGGAGTTGGTGGGAGACAGTGTCGAAGGCTTTAGACATGTCTAGAAATATAGAAGCGATCTTTTGTCCTTTGTTCAAGTGTCTGTGGATGGAGTCAGTAAAGGCAAGGAGAGCTGCACTAGTACTGTGCTTTGGCCGGAAATCATACTGAGAGTCGAAAAGTAGGCTGCTGAGAAGGAAATAGTTTAAGAGTTAGTTGTAGATGCATTTCTCTAGGATTTCTGCGAGGGGGGAGAGGACTGCTATGGGGCAGAAGTTTATTTCTTTGGATGGGCCACCTTTATGGAGTGGAACAATATGAGATATTTTCCAAATGCGAGGGACATACTGCTCCTTGATAAGAGTGGTTGATGAGTATTGAGATGGGATATGCAATTACAGGGGTTGCCAGTTTCAGAAATTCATCAGGGAGATTGTCAGCAGCTGTGCAGCTTGGTTCGAGTTTGGATAAGAGAGCTTTTATGTAGCTAGTTTGTATAGTTGTAAAGAAGTGGGGATTGTGACCGAGTATAGTGATGCTAAGGATGGTAAATGGCTGAGATGGTTGGTTGTCCAGAAGGGAGATTACTGCACTGATGAATTGGGTGTTAAACTAGGTAGCTCTGGGGATAGTGTTATTAGAGGAGGTTGGGGGGTGAGGTTTGGGGGTGTTGGGGGGTGATGGAATGATGAAGAGGACCCATTGTTCTGATGTAATTCTCCACCAGGAGGGTAAGGAAAGGGTGAGCCAAAGGGATAGGGGGGTGTTTGAGTCTGATAAGTTTTAAGTCACAGTGGAGGTGGTCTGAGTTGATCAGACTGACCCCGAAAGGGTGAGGGTCGGAGGGTTGGCAGGAAACCTGGGAGTAGAGCTTTTCCTGGATTGCCTGCATCTCTTTTGCTAAGGAGCTGAACGGGAGGACTGCCTACTAACAAAAGAAGGTCTTTGTGGGTAGTTTCTGTGATATCTGGGGATAAAAGATGCAAGCAATTGTTTAAGGTTTTGAAGTTCTTTTCCCTTTTCTTGAAGGGATTTCAGAAGTTCTGCTGAGGCTTGTCCAAATAGGACTTTATTGTCCAGTGGGGCATCAAGCAATTTAGTTTGTACATCCACAAGGAGTGGTTGTAGTCTCACCCAGGAATATCACCTCAAAACTGAGCCTGATGCAGCAGATTTAGAGGAGGCTTCCACAGCATCATAACTGCATTTGGAGTGCCTAGTCACTTCAGCTGCTGTGGAAAGTAGGGTGTTAAGTTGGGTTTTAATGGAAGAGTCAGGAGCCTCAGAGAGGAGGGTAGAAGCTTTGATAATGGTGTCTAGGACATACCTAGCCATGTGTGTTTGGTAGTTGAGAGCTCTTACAGCCAGAGTAAAGGAGGTATACACTTTCTTCCCTAGTCTGTCCATGAACTTGCTGTCTTTATCAGTAGGGTAGAGAGCAGCAGAAGGGTAATTGTCTGGATGTTTTATCAGAAGATACTGCAATAACTGCTGGTTCTGCTGAAGGGTTTTTAAAAAGGAATTGGATGGCCTGAGGGACCTTATAAAAATGGTCTGGGTATTTTGAGGATGGTGGCTGTGAGTATGGAAACAGTGAAGTAGAAAGGAAGGCATCCTGAAAGGCAGGTAGCAAAGGGGGAACAGCAGGAGGGGATGGTTGTTCCATTTGCAGCAGGTCAAAGTACCTTTTCTTGGTGTCAGAGACCTCTGAGGCCTGCCACTTAAAATGTTCCCTCATGAGGGAGATTGTGTCTCCAAAGGTGAATTCTTCCCCAAAAGACTCAGGAGTGATGGGATCCTCCTCCGCTGGGGTAATGAAATCCTTGGGAGAGTCTATTTGTGCTCAATATGTAATAAATTCCAATGAAGAGGAGTAGTCTTCCTCTGACACTTCTAAGGGAGACCGTGGAGGAGAAGCAGGAAGGGGTTGTTCTGTCTGTAAGACCTGGAATGCCTTAAAAAGACAATGAGAAAACTTACCATCTGAAAACCGGTTGAGGCACAGGATATTTTAATTTTTATTTTCTCTTCAAAGGGGTGGCCGTCTTCGAAAGAATGGGAGCCAACGTCTGGGTGGATGAACTGTAGGAGTAGGGCGTTCTGACTGAATGAGTTGTGGTCCCCCGTCGCCATCAGGGCCTGATGGCCGATTTACGCCATCCCAGCTTCCACTGAGGTTCCCAGGCCTGGCTTGGAAACAGAGGTCTGAGAAGATCTGGGCTTTCATCAGCCTCAAGAATATGCAGGATGCCTGAGGAGCAGAGTGGGAATCAGACACTGATTTTTTTGGCCTTCTTCCATGGCGGCTCATTGGATGGGCCTACTCCGCCTTCCATTCCGAATAAAAGACATGGCAGCATTTGGTTTTCTAAATACAGTTTTAATGCGCAAATGTGATGGGACGTATGGCCGTGGGCCTCGCCTAAGCAAAATACACACTTTTCGTGCATGTCCTTGTGAAGAATTTGTCTCCCACAAGCACACTTCCCCTTCCAAGTGGACAAGTACATCTTAGCTATTAACTGCATCAGAAAAATTCTGAAGAAGGTATGTGCAGACATCACTTTTATACCATATGTCGGTTTATGGCTCTGACAGAGGATGTCATATGCACCCTCCTGGACCAAAGACTTTGGTATACACTGGCTGGATGTCGGCGCCGCAGGCAGCAACCTCCCTACTGTAATGAATACTGCAACATAAGAACAGAAAGACATCTTGGCAATTGCATCTTATGGGGAGTTACAGGAAAGCCAAACTGGATGATAAAAAGATCTTCAGTATGTGCCCATTGGATTTAAGTCAAGTTTGCATAGCACAAAGTTAAGCTATAAAAGGGGCATGCACTTTTATAAAACTGTGCAGTGCTTAATAGCACAGTTTCACTGTAACTTTACACAATAATCATCATGCCTAGTAACAAGCATATAATATCTACATTCAAGTGAATATTATTATTATGCTGTCAGTATATAGAAGGTGAAGGACACACTGACTACAGCAGTACATCTAGGTCCTGCCAACACCATATTCAACACAATGTGTACTGAAAAGAAAAAGAAGCCAACTGCTAGTGTAACAAGATGTTCTACAGAAAAGGTCACACGAGTCTGACAGGTTGCAAAAGACCCTGTACTCCCAGTACAAATATAGCACAAGTTCAGCTACGAGAACATTCTAACATACTAAACATGAAGCAACACACCAAGCAGTTGTGCAAAGCTCTGACCACAGCAGTCTGTTCCCAGCAAAGAGGTATGAATTTCAACTACCATCCTTACCTGAAGCAGTTTGAGCAATGCAGCACTGTCTCGTTCTCCTGTAGTGTTAAACAGCAGTACTCTGGCCACAGGACCACTGTAAAGGAAAAGACAGATGGACATTATGGGAAAAAATTTCATACTGCAAACAATAAAACACAAATCAGCTTAAAAGAAATCCACGTGAAATTTCTACTGTAACATACCCTTTCCATATGCATGTATCATGCTAAGAATTTGAACTTCCAAGACTTAAGTCAAGTTCTGAAAAGCAAGACTCAATGATTGAAAATGCTGACTTACACAAGCTAAGTGTGAAATTGCCACCTCTTGGAATATTCTCTTTGTTCTAAGATATTGCTATCCTGGAGTTGTACAACTAGAAGTACATAAAACTTTTGGGGTTGGGGCTCATCCTATGCAAAGAGCCTTAAAGGAGAATAGCAATTTTTCGACATGCACTATCCTCCTGTATTTTCTGTAACCCCCCCCCCAAATAATCCTGGGTCTCAGACTTACAAGTCTTGGAATGACAGGAGGGAGCCTGTTATTCTAATGAATCTAGACAAAATCTAAAAAAAAAAACTACATATCCTACTAGCAGCGCAAGGTATATCCAAAAACATGGGAGTCTGCTGCATGTAAAATAATGTCAAAAAATTAAATAGGCATGTCCTATAGACGCAAATATTTTCTAACGCCACAAAAGCCACCCTAAAAACAGCTTACCTCCTTTCCTCTGTCTTATATGGTGCAGCTACTGTTACCAAAATGAAAAAAGAAAAATCAGTGGTTTCCCTCAAAGTCTCAGGAAACCCAGTATGCAACCTATACTGGGTCAAAAAACAAACCAAGAAGAAACTTCACAGTGTGGAGGGTGTGATGTTCACTTCTTGAATTATATTAAACACCTAGTTCATTAACAAAAATTCAACTGTAAAATACATGCTACAAATTAATAAAATTGAAAATAGCAAATTTTAGGTAATCCACAGTTGAATTAAAACTGGAAGGTAGTCCACTGTTGAGTTAAAAATGGAATATTCGTTCCCAACCTGCAAACTTCTCTTAAAGCCAGACTTGAATTATGCCATAGCAAAGTGACTGAATTTGTTGCCAATAAACAATACATGTCACTGCAACGTCCTCAAAATCTAGAACTGGCTCAAATTATCCAGGCACTTAACTTTGTACAACTTGCTATAGTCGAGAATATCATACATAAATCCCTGCATTGCTAGCATTAAACCCCATTTTACCCATCATCCAAATAGCCCACTTTGGTTACATGACGAGCAATTCCTCAACATCTACAAACATAAAAAAATCAACTGCAAACAGCCTTTATCTACTCTTGCTCAGGCAACAAAAATGGAATTCTCTTCTACAGACTATTAAATTACCAACATTCTTCCTTTAAAAACCTTCTAAAAGACCACTTATCACATTATTTGCTCTGTTCATGCTCCACTCCTGGCTAAAGTGCATCATTCTTTATCAACATTATGATTTACTATACTCCCTAACCTCTCATTGGATAACCTTTCCTGTCCTTTCTTCCTCTATATATACATAAACTTTAAGCAATACTTTCCAAACATTGCTACTATTGCCTTAGATAATTAAGTATACCTAGTATGAAAGGGGAATATTATGTTCCAAACTGATTTTATCTTTTTTCTATCAGTTTAATACTTAAATTTTTCTATCTACAGCACTATAAATATTGTACCAAGATATTTTCACTTATGTATCGTACCTAGATGTCTACAATACTATAAATTAACTGATTATGTATACTATCAAGATGTTTTACAATTTAGCAGTGTAAAGAGGAACTTTTCTGCCCAGGCCTCTGCTGAAAATGGGCTCATGTGACCTGGAAGGAGTTTCTTGGTACACAAATGTCAATCAATCAATCAATAAATAGATAAAAGATGCTTTTCATGTAAAGACACATGCCCAGATCTCTGACTGCCTGCCTAAGGTGGAACACCAAAACAGATTTCTAAATTTGTCGTAAAATTTAGTTGCGTGGACTCAATAAGTACTTTGTTGCTTATCTGAAATTAGGAAAAAGGAGTCAAGTTGATTATTGTTTTTAGTTAGGTAAAAGAGATTAGTTCTCAAAGTACTTTCTTTGTGAACATGGGGTAACCAAAGATGAATTCAATCTGGAGATGTAATAGCCACTAGGAATAAAGTTTTCCAAGAAAGATATTTCAGGGAACAAGAAACAGCTGGCTCAAGGGGAAGAATCAAGGATGTCAGCAGTTAATTTAGATCCCACTGAAGTGCACGATTCCTGATTGGAGGCTTTAGTAGGATTATTCCTTTCAAGAAGGCCCTACAGTCCCTATGGGATATACTATTATGATCTGATATCCCGACATGAAAATTAGAAATAGCAGCCAACAGAAATCTGACGGTGGAAGAAGAGGAGCCTGCATGAAAAAACTCTGCTAAGAAGTCCAGAACTGCCTGAAGAGGGGCAGTAAAGGATCAATATTTTGGGCCTTAGCCCAATAAAGAAACTTCCATTTGCTTTGTAAATCCTCCTGGTAGAGGATTTTAGTGAAGTTTCTATGATTCTCTAACTGGGTTAGAGATCAAAGGAAGCCTGGCTAAGGAAGGAAGTGGAGCAACCATGCTGTGAGGTTGAGAGAAGGGATTGACCGGTGCAGCTGACCGGATTGGTGAATCAGAAAATCTGGCACTGGGTCCAGATGCCACGGCTGCACCAAAAGGGTGATGGAGGAACGGGGAAACCCAAAATTGTCGAGGGCAGTAAGGGGCAAGGAGAATCAATTTGGCTCGCAAAACGGTAGCTTGCTGGATAACCTGAGGGGTCAGAGGAAATGGACGGAAGGCATAAAGAAGTCCCTGGGGCCAATCCTGGGTCAGAGGCTCTGGGGATGGCCTGATAGAGGAAGAGGCTGAAGAAGTCTGGACATTTGCTGTTTTGGGGAGTAGCAAAAGATCGCAACATGGCACCCCATTCCAGAAAAATCTCTTCCGCTATGATTGCTTGAGAGACCACTCGTGAGGCATGAGAATAGCTCTGCTCAATCTGTCCGCTATAATGTTGGTTTTCCCAGGGATAGCGTTTCTACCAGAAACCGATGAGAGGAGATCGCCCATTGCCATAGTCTGGGCTTCACACAAGGGGGAGGACTTGGTTCCGCCCTGTTTGTTGATATACCAAACTACAGACATGTTGTCTGTGTGGACTGCAATTGTCCCTACGGGAAGAAAGTCGAGGGCTTGCAACGTTAAAAGCACTGCTCTCATCTCCAGGACATTTATGTGCAGATGGTACTGAACGGTTGCCACGCCCCCTGAACCATCCTGCCCTGATAATGACCCCCACCCGATCAGGGAGGCATCCGTGGTGACAGGGTACAGGTACGCACCTGCCTTGGTGAACCTGAGGGGATGTGATCCACCAAGCAAGATGTTCTTTGCATGTTTGTGTCACCAGAATCTGGTGACGATTGGGAAGTTGCTGGTATGACCACTGTGTGAACAGCATCCACTGAAGAGGGCATGTAGAATCGAGCCAGGGAAGAAGAGTAATGGCCCCAGCCATGAGCCTAATACCTTTAGAACCATTCTGGCCTGTACCCTTTCTGGCCAGAATGATCCTGACATGAGTCTGAATGTCTGAAACTCTTTGTTCTGTAAGGGTAGCTGACATCCGAACAGTGTTTAAGTTTTCGTCTATGAAGGTAATAGAGTGGCAGGGGGATAAGGATGACTTTTGGGTTTATGAGATGCCCAAATGAGAACAAAGGTCTATTGTGTAATCCCTGGCTTGTATAAGCTGATGCCTGGTGGTGGCTGACAGGAGCCAGTCCCCAGATCGGAAACACCTGGAATCCTTGCGCCCCAGGTGAGCCGTGACCACTGCCATGCATTTGGTGAACACTCTGGGGCTGTAGTGAGACCAAAGGGCAGGGCTCTGGAAATGACTGGACCCCAAAACGGAGAAATCTCCTGGAGCGTCTGTGAATTTTGATGTGATAGGATCCTGAAGATCTATTGAGCACATCCAGTTGTCCTTCTGTAAGAAGGGCAGAATTGACTGAAGAGTGACCATTGAATCTTGTCTTCCTGACAGACTTGTTGAGTCTGCTGAGATCCAATATTGGTCTCCAGTCTCCGTTTTTTGGGGGCCAAAAGAACCTTGAGTAGATTCCGGCTCTGAATGGTCTATTGTAACTGGCTGAATGGCTCTTTTTTCAGTAGTTTTGGTTCTAACTCTGCAATGTCCCTTAGACCGGTGGTACATCTGGAAGGGAACTTGAGGGGGAAAGGGGCTTTCCTCGAAAAGGGAAATTTTGTAACCCTTGGATGTGATCGACTGTACCCATCTGTCTTGAGTGAGGGAATGCCAGGCTTCTGGGTACAGTGATAATCTTCCCCCGACTGCCTCCAAGGAGGGACAGCCGGGCAACAACTCAGGGATGCTGAAAGGGCTTGTCAGAGAGCTCCCCGTTTCCCTGGGTCTTGGGACCCCCCCTGCCTCTAGGCGCCCGTTGTTGTTACCCCCCTGCCTCTAGGGGTAAACTGACCACGTGAATCCGTGACTCCTTGGGATTTGGAACCACATTTTCGCACGCTTCTCTGCTTTGGGATAAGGCCTAGGAGGGGTGGAAAACGGACTCCAACAGCAGAAAGAGTCTTGCCCCCTGCTCACACCTGGTCAAGGTTTCCTTCACCTGAGGGCCAAACAAAGCTGACCCATCAAAGGGAGAATTTGTGAAGGGCCTTAAAGGGATCCCCAAAAACACATAGCCGCATCCAGGCTTGGCGCCCAAGAGCCACACCTGTGCCCCGGCCCACTTCCCCCTCAGCAGCATAAGATATTAGCCCCATGGAGGAGAGCAATGGAATTGAGGGTTCCTAGCTGGGCAATCTTTTTTTGAGCCCCTGCAGCTGTAGGATCCTGAACTACTTCTCCCAGCTCCTTCAGGATATCTCTGGGGTCTGGTGAAGTGACAAAGATAATTCAGCCCGGGAAAGGTGCTGAGGAAAACATCCGTACCTATCCATGGTCCTAGAGTCCTTATTAGGAGGATGGGGCACGGAAGGATCTGCAAGTTCCTTTTTTGGGCCCCAGCCACCACCATGGCATCAGGGGGGCACCCTTTTTAAGGAATTGTTTGTCACTAAAAAAATTTGAAGGCCTCCTAGGGACTGGCCCCAGAGTCAGGAGCCCACGCCTTGGCAATAACCTGCATAAGGGGGGCGAAGGCGGAGACACCCAGGAGGTGGAGGGCCGAGATCCAAACGCCTCTAGGTATACTGACTCATCCTCAGAGGGATTGTTTGGGCCAGTTTCCCTCTGTTTCAAGTTCTAGGATGTCTGAGAAGGAGACATCCTCAGAGGGGATCTAGGGGGTCCCTCTGACTCATCAAAGTCAGTATCCGTGACAGACTCGGGAGTCTAACTTCCTTTACAAGTCCTCTTCCTAGGAGGATCTCCAAACATCAGGAGAATCCTCGAAGAGGGGAAATTCCCAATGGGGAAACCTGAGGCGGAGGATCTCTGGGTCCTGTAGCAAGAGAAGTGGCAGAGATGTCAACAGGTACAATAGAGGGAGGAGCTACGGAACAGACTGCTGACTGATACCAGTGGCCAGTACACTCTTCATCACCTCGAATGCTCCCTCCCAGGCAGGGCCGAGAGAAACCCCCCCCAAGAGCCAGGGACCCCCGGGGGCCCCCCAAGGGGAGTCTCCCAGGCCGATGTCGGGCCGAGCTCACCAAAGGGCCCAGGCTCCAAGGGGAGCGGTTCGGGCAAGGGTCCGATGCCACTCACCCCTCGGAGGAGACCATGGAAGCCCGACCACGAATCCCTCTAAGGAAGAGGAGATAAGAGTAGAGGCTGAAGGAACAGGGGGTATCCGCCTCCAGCCGTAGCAGTAACCTCCCCAAAACTCCAACTCCAACTCTGGGGTAGAGTTGAAGGAGGAACTGTAACGGGGGGTGGACCAACAGTCGCCCGTTTAGACGGACTTTTTAACATTTGGGCCAGTACCTGTGACTTGAAATCTACTGACCACTCTCTAGGTCATGGTCTGACAACCTGGATGACCTTGAAGATCGGCTCCCATGGCTCCTGAAGAAAAGGGGGGGCCGGGCAAAGTATCGGCTCCAAGGAAGGAGACCTCGACCTCTTCCTGGAATGGGCCATCGGAGCCGATATTGATCCTGTCGGCACCGACCGGGGGGCAGAAGCTGATGTATCGGCTCCAGCCGGGGCCGATACAGCCAAAATAACGGTGGGCCGATGGGGCCCGATGCCTTTCCACATGGGTGTCGGGGATCGAGCCGACACGATGGTGGGCCCCGGCGGCCGAACAGTGGTCACAGATTTGGGACCGATAGCCATCGCCGGTTGTGCCCGAATCGGCTCCAGCCCAGATCTCGACTCAACGAGTCGGGCCCAGGCCCAGGCTTAGAAACAGAAGCCTGGGCCTTGGAGTTTGTTGATTTTGTGGGGGCCCACTTAGCCGGAGAGCCCTCCGGAAGACCCCCCAGAATCAATTATTCTCCTGCAGGACTCTCTGGCTGAAGGATGACAAATAGCACAGGAGTCCTGCAGGTGAAGGGCCCCCAGGCAAGAAGTGTGACCGCGTCAGAGACATCTTCTGACAGAGTCACACTTCTTAAAACCTGGGCCCTCTCTTTGACATGGTAAAAAACACACACACACCAGTCAATTAAATTAAATAAAACCAAAAGGTATAGTAAAAAAAAAACACACACACCCTAACAGGGGGGTGGGAAGGTTTAAATGACTAAAAAAAAATTTAAAAAAGACAGGGATTTCTGTCAGAAAAATTGTTTAAAGTTAAACTATCAAAATAAAAGTTTTAAAAAAGGGGCTTAAATTCAAAGTGAATTACTTACCAGGAGCTGGTAAAAAAAGACCTCCAAGCGGCCCAGATCCTTCCGCCTTGCATCATGGGATATGGGGCTGCCTCGAGCTGGTAAAAGGACTCGAGCTAGCAAATGCGGGAGCCGAGGATCGGCTCAACCCATCAAGCAAGAATGAAAGGGGTTGACAACTTAACATTATCATACATAAAATTTCATTGCTAGCATTAAAATTTTACCCCTCATCCAAATAGCCCACTTTGTTTACATGACG
Source organism: Protopterus annectens (assembly GCF_019279795.1). Classification (NCBI taxonomy): domain Eukaryota; kingdom Metazoa; phylum Chordata; order Ceratodontiformes; family Protopteridae; genus Protopterus; species Protopterus annectens. The sequence continues at coordinate 388,943,410 of NC_056750.1, forward strand.
AGCAATTCCTCAACATCTGTAAACATAAAAAAATCAACTGCAAACAGCCTTTATCTACTCTTGCTCAGGCAACAAAAATGGAATTCCTTTCAGACTATTAAATTACCAAATTCTTCCTTTAAAATTCTGACCACTTATAATTATTTGGTTCATGCTCCTGGCTAAAGTGCATCATTCTTTATCAACATTATATTTTATACTCCTAATTTATTGGGTAACCCCTGTCCTTTCTTCCTCTATATATACATAAACAAAAACTTTCCAAACATTTTTAAATTTCCAGATAAAATATACCTAGTATGAAAGGGGAATATTATGTTCCAAACTGATTTTATCTTTTTTCTCTCAGTTTAATACTTACATTTTTCTGTCTACAGCACTATAAATATTGTACCAAGATATTTTCACTTATGTATCGTACCTAGATGTCTACAATACTATAAATTAACTGATTATGTATACTATCAAGATGTTTTACAATTTAGCAGTGTAAAGAGGAACTTTTCTGCCCAGGCCTCTGCTGAAAATGGGCTCATGTGACCTGGAAGGAGTTTCTCGGTACACAAATGTCAATTAATCAATCAATAAATAGATAAAAGATGCTTTTCATGTAAAGACACATGCCCAGATCTCTGACTGCCTGCCTAAGGTGGAACACCAAAACAGACAGCAGTCTCTCATCAAATTAGTGTAAGGCTTGTCGTCTGTGCATAACCCTCCTAAAGGTATCCAAGGTTTTGCTTAATCTGAAACAACTAATGCTTTTTCCATTGCATGCGTCAGTTGGCATTTTTTTTTTTTTTTTTATGAAAAGTTAGTAACGTTTCTCAAGTTAATGATTTATCTGTTACAGACTTTCAGACGTTGTGAATATTATACACAATATACAGGATGATATTTCATCTGAAACCATTACTGCTTCCAGGTAGTATTTTTCATCAAGAACTAGTGATGTTCATTAGGTTACTGCTAGTTTTGTGAATGAGATTGCGAACATGTCTTTAATGGAGAGGTTTTAAACAAAGTCAGCAAGGTTATCTTAATGAATGAGTATACAGTAACACTTGATCTAATGCAGGGGTAATCAAAAATGATATAACTCATTTTCCATTTGTGTGTGCAGACACCCGAAAAGGGATAAATACAACTGATGCTTTACATTTAATGACCACTTAACAGTCATAACCGTTATAGTTTTAAAGCAAGAGTTGTTAAATGTTGATTCAGATACCTCAAAAGTCAGACCCATTTTAAGAAAGATCACTTGTATCAATGACAAGAATCTTTTTAGTTCTTGCACTGCTGTGTTTGATATTTTAAATTTAAGCATATAAGTTTTGAATTTGAAAAACTCTTACTGGATTTAGTTTTTGTGCCATATGCTATCACTAAAATGGACATAGCACTCACTGAATTTTAGTCTTTTAATAGAAAACTGAATTTGCATTACCTATTCACTAAATGACTTGCGAGTATAAAATGATGATTTTCAGTTTAAGTGTGCCAGTACATTTAGCTCCCTTTCACCACATTACAACAGACCACACTAGTATTTAAATCAGCATGTGAAGCTGATACTATAGCTTTCTTAAATCATCAAATAAAAATGTCTTTAATCTTACTAATGAAGAGAAAATGGCTATACATGATCTAGGTCACAAAAAGGACATAGAGATCATAAAAGCAGATGCTGGAGGAGGTTCATCAGTACAGATGGAAACAAACAGATACACATCCAAAGACGAGGACATGGTAAATATATTTACTATTATGAAAAGTGACACTTTTTTGATATTAATAATACCTATATATACATTAATTAAATCATGCTAGAATTACTGCACATTGATATAATTTATTTTGATCTGTACAAA
>NC_056750.1:388945783-389056928 GCF_019279795.1 Protopterus annectens
TCCCTTTTGGGTTTGGGGCCGAAACCCGGGACCCCCCAAAGGGGGGGGGTTTCGGTCTTTTTCTTTGCGCTTTTGGCAGAATGCATAGTCGGAGGATCCACGGCATAATGTACGCAAAATCAGAACCGAAAAACTGTTCTGCAGAACTCCGACCGACGCCTGCCGCTCGTCGGTTGAAAGAAGCACATGACGAACAGGCTGCTACGCCGGGCTGGGCCTAAGCAAGGCAGGCAGTAAGAGTGGAAATCTTTATGAGGTATTTGTTTCACAGGTTAAACAATTATTAACTTTTTCTGACATCGGCTGAGGTAAGAAAGAGTCCCAACGGGTACTTAGCTTTAGAAGTCTTCAAGTAGTATTCGGTAGAAGTAATCTCTGGATCCGACCGACCGCACTTGCAACAGCTTCTGCTTCGGGCGCCACGCGGCAAGAAAGACTGAAGAAAATGGCGCCGGCTGATGCTTTTATACCAAGACCAACAGAGATGACGCCGGTGAAGTGCGACATCAGCCGGGCCGGACCCGACTTTGGAATCCGGCCGACTGAAGGGCTGCCTGACGACAGGACAACCCAGTTGTTATGACTGCAGATGCATCCATGAAGGACATCCGGGAACAGACTCTGGATCCTAATTGGTGTGCTGTTGCAAATTCATTCTGACTGGGTGGCACAATGGGAATCCTCCTCTTCTTTTGAAGAGGGAAAACAAAGGAAATAGTGTAACTTCTAGTGATTGTACTCAGCATGGATGTATTATCTGTGATGATCTACCAGGACTGAAGATGCAGGGATAAGCACTCCTGACTGCCTTCAGAGAGCGACAGCTGGGCAACCTTTCAGGAGTGCTGGTAGGATACATTAGTAAAAGGGCTGCAAAATCCCTGGTTAAGTGGACAGGCTCTACATATAAGTCAATGTCCACTGAATCTGTCCCCTCCTCTGCCACCCCCAGGGGAGGATGTCCTCAGCAGCACCTTGGCCAAATCTTTTGAGATTTTCTGAACCACATCTTTCCACCAATCTGGTTCCTGGAAAAAGTCTTCTGAGGGAGGAGAAGTAGACTGCAATGGCTGACAGGGTTTTACCACCTTGTTCGCTCCTGGTAAGGGTTTTCTTAATCTTTGGTCTGAAGAGTGTCAAAAGGGATGTTAAGGAAGGACATCTTTAAACTGTCCTAAAAATCATACTGTCAAATCCAGGGGTGCTGACAGATGGTTATGCCAGTTCTTGCTGTACCATCAGGAGCTTTAGAAAGCAGCCACATGGATACACTGGACATCGACTGTAAGGTAGACTACTGGAACTCTACTGTTTTCTGCAATTTGTTGCTAGGTTACCTGAGAGGAACACGGCGAGTTCTTCAGTCAGGTCACTGGAAATGAGTCTTGTGGCCAAGCAATCGGAGTGCAACCAGCTGCTTATGAATAAGTCATTTCCTGCATCTGACCAACACCCTTGACTCCCTGTTAGGAGGATGGAGAGATATACACCCTTCTGAGAGTTCTTTCTTCTTGGCTGCCACCACAAAGTACAGTTTTGTACCTACCATAAATGTAGATGTCCGAGAGGTATGCATCTGCAGTCCTAACATATGGGTTGTCCTGCCTCAGGCAGCCCTTCGGTCGGCCGGATTCCAAAGTCTGGGTCTGGCCTCGGCTGATGTCGCACTTCACCCGACGTCATAGCTGCAGTCAATTGGGTATAAAGGCATCAGCCGACGCCATTTTCCTCAGTGTTTCTTGCCCCAGATGCCAGGTGCCCTCTAGGAAGGCTAAATTTGGAAAAATGCAAAAGATTACAAATAGTAGAGAGCAAACAATATAAACATGATAAACATGTATGTACATATATACAAACAAATACACCATAATAGATTCCCCCAGCTAGCTACAAGATGGGCAAATACCCTAGGAGTACCACAGAGGGGAAGGAGGGTGGGTAATCCTGACTGCAGATGCATACCTCTCGGACATCTACATTTATGGTACGTACAAAACTGTACTATGTCCTTCAAGGATGCATCTGCAGTCCTAACATATGGGTAGAATACCATAGCCAAACTGGGGGAGGAGGCACTAAGATGATTATGGTGTAGTTAAGATCCCTTGCAAAACAGCAGTTGCAAAACCTGCTCGGGATCTGGAGTATAAAGGTAGATTATAATGCTTGGCAAATGTATGCACGGAGTTCCAAGTAGCAGCTTCTAAAATGTCTTTGGTAGCCACTCCTGAGGAAAGCTGTAGTAGTGGCTGTAGCCCTTGTGGAGTGAGGTCTGATGTTTTCCGGAGTTGCCTTTCCAAGAAAGGAGTAACAAAATCTAATGCAATTTCCTATCCATTTTGAGATTGTCTGTTTTGAAATTGCCTTTCCTTCCATTCCTGTTGCATATGCTACCAGAAGCTGGTCAGTTTTTCTGTTGGTCTTGGTTCTGTCCAGATAGTAGCGCAATTGCCTGTGCACATCCAAGGTATGTAGTAATCTTTCCCCCCTGTTCTGTGGGTTGGGGAAGAATGCTGGTAAGTGGATTGCTTGGTTCAATGATACCCTGGAGACCACTTTTGGCATAAAAGTAGGGTTGGTTCTCAAGGACACTCTGTCCTGATGGAAGATAAGGAAGGGCTGTACTGCCATTAATGCCTGTAATTCTGAAACCCTTCTTGCTGAAGTGATTGCAAGCAGGAAAGCAGTTTTCCAAGATAAGAACTGTAATTCTGCTGTTGCAGCTGGCTCGAAAGGGGGGAGTGTTAACTTTTCCAGCACAAAGTTATGGTCCCATGTAGGCAAAGGTGGCTTCCTTGGAGGCTTTACATTTTTAATTCCTCTCAGAAACTGCCTGAGTAGAGGATGAGAGAAGACTGGAGGATCCATGTTGTATTCTGCTGAAATTGCTGATGCATGAATCTTGATAGAGGAGTAAGACAGGCCATTGTGGAAAAGCTCTGCTAAGTATTCCAGGATGTTAGCTAAGTTCGCTAATGATACATTCTCTCCTTTTGCTGCACTCCAAATGAGATATCTTTTCCATTTGGCTGAATAAGTCATCCTTGTGGAGGGTCTGCGAGCCTCCAGGATAATGTCCTTAACCCTCTGAGATAAATCTGGGTTATTTTGCTTTATGTAATGTTCCAGGCAGCCAGCTGCAGTGTGCTCAAGTTTGGATGTAGGATCTTGAAGTTGTTCTGTGTTAGCAGTAAAGGAACTAGTGGTAGAGGCCATGCGTGTGTCCGAGACATACTCCTCAGTAGTGGGTACCAATGCTGCCTCGGCCAGTCTGGAGCTATCAGGATGATCCTTGGGTGATCTTCTTTGATCTTCAGTAGCACTTTGTGCATCAAAGGAAGAGGTGGGAATGCATACGCTGTCAGGTTTTCCCAACTGAAGGATAGGGAGTCCACCTTCCAAGCAAGAGGGTGGTATATCCTTGTGCAGAATTTCCTCAATTGGTGGTTGTGTGGGGATGCGAACAGGTCTATTTCTGGTAGTCCCCATTTCTTTGTAATGGTTTCGAAGATGTCTGGATGCAGCATCCATTCGTGGGCATCCGTGGTAGTTCTGCTTAAGGTGTCTGCTAGTATATTTTCTTTTCCTGGCACAAATATTGCCTGGAGTTGAATGTTGAGGTTCAGGGCCACATTCCACAGATCCATTGCCATCCGGCATAGAGGATATGAGTGTGTTCCTCCCTGTTTGTTGATGTACCACATGACTGTGGTGTTGTCCATCCTTATCAGCAAATGACCCTGTTGAAGAAAAGGTCTGAATGTCTGTAGTGCCTGTTTCACTGCCAGCATCTCTTTTAGATTTATGTGAAGGTTCAGCTGGTCTTGTCTCCATAGGCCTTGTATACACTTGTCCACCATGTGTGCCCCCCAGCCTAGGTCTGAGGCGTCCGTGGTGATAGTTTGGCTTGGGTGAGGTTTGTGGAAAGGCAGTCCTCTGTTCATCTGACAGGCCTGAGCCCACCACTGAAATTCTTGTTTCAGGCATGGGATTATTGGAATCTGGGCTTCTAGACTGTGCTTGTGTTGAGACCATACATTCCTTAGGTACCATTGCAACTTCCTCATATGCAGCCTGGCGTGTGGTATCAATATTATGCAGGATGCCATGTAACCCAGGGCTTGCAGGACTTTCCTTGCTGTAAGCTGGTTCTGTGTTGTTAATGCCATGAAATAGAGTGGTAGTTGCTTTTGTTTTTCTGCTGTGAGAAATGCCATCTGATTTGATGTGTCCAGTTCTGCACCCAAGAATGTTATCCTTTGGGATGGTACCAGCCTTGACTTTTTCATGTTGACTGTGTATCCCAGGGCTTGTAGTAGTTGTATAACCTTTTCCAAATCTTTTGTTAATTTGGTCTTGTTGTCCGCTTGTATTAGGCAGTTGTCCAGGTATGGGTAAATCTGAATTCCCTGAAGCCTGCAATGAGCAATTACTGATGCCAGGCATTTCGTGAATACTCTGGGTGCAGTAGATAAGCCAAAGGGCAATGCTGAGAATTGATAATGCTCTGATCCTGCAAGAAATCTGAGGTATCTTCTGCAATCTGGTCGTATAGGGACATGCAGGTATGCCTCCTTGAGATCTAGAGTCACCAGCCAAGACTCCTTGCCCAGCATGGGAAGAAGTTGCTGTAGGGTCAGCATTTTGAATTTTGGAACAATGAGATATGTGTTCAGAGCGGACAGGTCGAGAATAGGTCTCCATTGGTTTTCTTTTCTTGGTACCAGGAAAAGTCTGGAGTAAAATCCTTGCCCTTGTTCCATGGGAGGTACCTTTTCTATAACTCTCATCCTTAGTAGTTGGTTGACTTGTTTTAGAGCGTTTGTTTTTTGGTTTGGTGGTAGGTTTGGCATTCCTCTCTTTTTTGGTAGAGTGTGGAAGTGAAACCTGTAGCCCTTGTCTATGGTCTGTAAAATCCATTTGTCTCCTGTAATGTAATGCCAGTTTACGGAAAATAAGGCTAGCTTTCCGCCTAAGGGTGCTTCCAGTTGTTCCCTGGTAGGCGGTATCAGAGCCAAGTCATTGTGTCTGTCCTGTGGAAGTGGTCGTAGCTGGATCTGTGGCAGTACTTCTCTGATTGTTAGGCTGCCACTGACGTCCCCTGTAGGCACCTCTGGATTGACCTCTGCCTCTTGGGCGCCTATTTCTGCCTCTCTGTGCTCTGGAGGTGTCTGGAAAGGACCAATTCTTCGAAGGCCAATTTCTACTGAACCTTGGAGGCTGGACCTGTAAGAAATCCTTGACTGTTTGGACAGATTTTCCTTTTTTCTTCCACCTTCTTTAGCACTTGTTGTGCAGGGGAACCAAACAAACTTTGTTTCTCCATGGGAGCATCTAGGAGTTTTGACTTTACATGGTCTGGTAAGGATTGTTCTTTTAACCATGCATGCCTTCTAATCACTGTTCCAGTCATAGCTGATCTAAAGGAAGCCTCCAGTGCATCACAGTCGCATTTTAAGGAATGATTACTGACCTGTTGAGTGTTATGTACCAAATCCTGAAGGGACTTACGGTCTATAGGTTCAGGAGAGGACAGTTTTTTATTTAGCTGGTCTAACAAAAATTCCTGATACTGTATCATGTGGAATTGACAGTTTAAGGCCCTAGCCGAAAGAGTAGCAGAAGTATACACTTTTTTACCCCATCTCTCTAATGCTCTAGATTCTCTTTCAGTGGGGAGGGGGTTTCTGGCAGAGGCAGCTGCTACAGCTTTGGGGCCCTGTGAAATGGTTTCAGGATCTGCAATAGGAGCCTTATACAAATGAAAGTGAGTGTCCGGGACCCTGTAATATCTATCGGGCTTGGCAGGGGCCGGGGGGAGAGAGTCAGGGGCAGTACAAGCATCATTATATGCATCATCAACAACTGTTAGTACTGGAGGAATGGCTAAAGGCCTATGCTGTGGTAAATGTAAAAAGGTCCTTAGCCTTTTCCTTGAATCTGAAAAATCCTGGCCCTGCCATTGAAAATGCTCTCTCATAGCATGTAAGGTTTCCCCAAAAGAGAATTCCACAGGAGGAGAGGCAGAAGGAATGGAGTCTTCTGCATCAGAATCCTCATAAGGAGAATATGGGCCTTCGGGAGGTTTTGAGTTTTCTGAATCATCCGAGGAATAGTCTGTAGAAACTGGATCGGGGGGCTCTGCTCTAGGCCTCTTCTCTGGAGGGGGTTGAGAGGCCCTGTCAGGGTGAGGTTGGGATCCCCTGATCAAAGAAATGAGATCCTCAGCCAGGCTGAGCATTTGGGAACTAGAGGAAGGCCTGTGTGAGGGGGTTTTAGCAGGCAAGGCCTTAGAAGATTTAGCTGCTTTAGCCCTAGCAAAAGCCTTGATAGACATAGATGCAGGGGGCCTAGCAGCTCCACGTGCAGGAGTAGATATGTCTAGAGGAATAGTATCTGATAAATCCTGGGTACCTGCAACAGCAGTGGAAATTTCAGTAGCAGACTCAGCCATGCTGTGTGAGGCCTCGGCTATAGGAGGCATGCTTTTGGCTGAAGGAAGAACCGTGGACTCGGTTTCAGCTGAAACCGAGACACTCGTGGTTGGCTTAACCGTGGTTTCGGCCGAAACCGCGGACCGCGAGTGTCGGTCCTTTTCCTTACGCTTTTTAACTAATTGAGAAGTCGGAGTCTCCGACGGCATTTTGTAAGCAAAAGCGGGGCCAAAAAACTCCTCTGCAAACTCCGACCGACGTCTAAGTGTTCGTCGGTTGAAGGAAGCACAGGCTAGACAAGCTGCTACGTCGTGGTCTGGGCCTAAGCAAGGAAGGCAGTAAGAGTGGAAATCCTTATGAGGTATTTGTTTCCCACAAGTTAAACAGTTATTTACTTTTTCTGACATCGGCTGAGGCAAGAAAGCGTCCCCAACGGGGTACTTAGCTTTTTAGAAGTCTTCGGTAGAAGTAATCTCTGGATCTGACCGACCGGCACTTGCGAACAGCTTCTGCTTCGGGCACCACACGGCAAGAAAGACTGAGGAAAATGGCGTTGGTTGATGCCTTTATACCCAATTGACTGCAGCTATGACGTCGGGTGAAGTGCGACATCAGCCGAGGCCAGACCCAGACTTTGGAATCCGGCCGACCGAAGGGCTGCCTGAGGCAGGACAACCCATATGTTAGGACTGCAGATGCATCCTTGAAGGACATCCATGATTTCTACAGGGGCACCCTTGCTCCAGTGTGCTCTGTTCTTTGCTGCAACCAAGATTGTGTCCAGTTTCACTGGAATTAGTTCCTCCACATCAGGATCCTTCCAAGCCTGTTGAGCTAACACATCTACAAGTGCAGCAGGTGGTACCACCCAGTTGATGAAAGAGCTAGCTTCAAAAGCCTTGAGGAACACAGACTGTTCAGGGGAGAGTGTATCAGTGGACCAACCCCATCATTTCATTAATTCCAAAATGCCAGCAAAGGTGACATCTTCTAAAAGTGACTGTGGGGACCCTTCACCATCATCCAAGTCTATCTTCTGTGAGTGACACCGGGGAGGAGTCCAAATGTTTCCGGCTAACATCTGTTTCCTAGGACCCTGTCTCAATGAGACTTCTGGAGAATGGTCAGAATTAGATTGAGAACTCGCATGCTGAGCACTCTCGAGACTTAATGAAGCTGACTCTCCCTGACAATCTGGATGTGCAGAGTCAGAGGTAGTCTCCAAAAGGGGTGGGATGAACACATTATGTGGAAAGTACCTCTTTTCTCGGCCTGGCAAGAACCCTTTGAAATGTCTTGAAAGCAGAGGTGAAGACTGGAGCCGAAGAGGCAACCTCCTGATCTGAATGAGATGTACGAAGAGCCACTTCTGCTCAAAAGGACCCAGACTCCAAAGCTGGTAACAGAGCCAAGCTATTAGGTGCCATGACTCTGAGGGGAAGAATGGAGCCAACAGTTTCAACGTTGACTTGACCAAGCGTGATGGCACTGAAGGTTCAGCTCAGAGACTAAGACTGATTAGACAGAATTTGAGTCAAGACAGTAAGGGACACCGCCACAGCTGAAGTTGACAGGACGGTCGTTTCCACCGTGGGTGCTCCAGGTAGATTCTGACCTGTGGTCATTGGATTCAATGGTCACACCTGAACAGGAGATGCCAGTATACCAGTGGGTGGGTAGTTGGGCCTGTGCCTGGAGGGGATGGTGTCTGGAGAACCCTTGGTTGGATATGCGTCTGAAGAAATCTTCACATTATCCTCTCTACGTCTGCATCAGTAAGGGTCCCAGATGAACATGCCACTGAAGGTAGTCTCAAAGGACGCCTCTACTGCAGGAATGGCAAGCAGAGCAGAGGTCTTATTGGCTCCAGTGAAAAACAAGAAGACAGACAGATTCCATCTCAGATCTGTTCAGCTATCAGTTTCTTTCAAAACTTTCGGTGCCGGACCCAAGAGTTCCGACAGACCCAGAGATTGTTTTCGGAATTTCTCTGAACTCTTGTTAGAATCTTTCTCTCTCTCTCTCTCCTTTTCCTTGGACTTCACTTGCTTTTTTCCCTTTTGTCTGGTCTTTTTCACTCTTTTGGCTGGTGAAACAGAAGCAGTAAAAGTAGGAGCTGAGGCTTGAAGAGTGGCTCCTAGCTGGGCAGGGATCAGACCTTTTAAGACTAGTTTATCCCGACACCCTTCTAAGACCATGGTACCAAAGGAGGCACAAGCCTCTCATTGAACATCTGAATATGCTGCTCCCAGAAGTACACACAGAGAATGCGCTTCCTGAGGAAGAATCCTGTGACAGCATGCCATACACTTTTTAAATCTTACAACTTTGTCGGCCATGAATCTATAAGTATATATAACAAAAACTTTAACAAGTCAAGACCATTTATATCTTGACTACAAAGGCACTTAACTAAGTGATTTTCTAATACTGTATCAAGAAAAAAATAGTAATGTTAAAGATATAAATCTACAATATTTAAAGTTTAAATATTTAAGCTTTTTTTTTAATCAGGGAGGGAAAGGAAGGAAGAAAAAATGAAAAAGAACATTCCAAGAAGAGCACAGAATAAGTAACCCAAGACTTAGCTTAATTTCTTTTTGTTATAGCGCTCATAAATGCATCCTTCTTGATCATGCGGTGAACGAGATCAGAAATATTTTGGGTGAAGAAAGGGAATTTGTGGGAAGGGGAGGAGTCAGACCCCTGGATGTGCAGCTTCTAAAAGTTACGAAGTCAGATTCGACTGGATTTGATAACCCAAAGGTTGAATTGGATGAAAAAAAAACAATATTAGATCCTACGTTGTCTATACACATCAAAGTTATATAAAATCTTTTCACCCTTGTTTTCTGAGCATGGAAGGAAGACATAAATAAACTGCATATTTTAAGGAAAGTTAAATCACCACCTTCGACATAAAAGTAGGATTAGTACACGGAGTGACCTTTGTCCTTGTAAAATACATAAATAAATAAATAATGGCTCTCTACACATTAAGGTCTGGAAATCTGAGATGAACTTAGCTGATGTCAAAAGTGCAGAGTTCCACATCAGCATTTCAAAGCCAAGGCTACTGGCTCAAATGGAAGCTTGTGAAGCTTCTCTAACACAAAACTAGGGTTCCAGGGGAGTCAGCTCCTTTCTGGGTTATCTCAAATGGAGGACTCATTTTAAGAACTATTTCACAGGCTGCTGAGATTAAGTAGGAGGAGTAAAAGGACAGAAGAACAAATATGGCTTAAGCATGAATTTTAAATGCACAAGGTAAGCCTTGTGGTGCTGGGTTTCCTGGCCTCCATCAGAATGAGAGCAAAACTTTCAGAAAACACTTGCCTGAAAGGGATGAGCACTAGATCATACAACCTGTCAAACTGAATGGTTTTAGGTTGGGGAGAATGAAGGACCCTTTGCCCCATGTCAAGAAGGTCCACCTGATATAGTAGCACCGGTGTTTTTTTCTCTGGCCGTAGACAACAGGAGTGAGAAACTCATATGTCTAGGACAGAAGGGAGCTGCAAAAAAAATCTCCCTGGGCCCATCCTCCTTGATCTTTTGTATTAACCCAGGAATAAGGGATAAGACAGGGGAAAGCATACATAAATAGACCTGCCCATAGGAAGCAGCAGTCTGTCCTTCAGGGTTCATTCTGTGGGGTCCTGGTTTAAAATTTCCCAAGCTGTTTGTTTTGGAGAAGCAAAAAGGACCAACTTCTTCAACATCACATTTGCGAACTAGGGAGAGGAATATTTCCCTTTCCTAAATCTATACATTGAAATGTTGGTAGGACCTGGTTAGGCTGTCTGCTTACAGTTGCCTTGCCGTGGAAGGTATCAAATCCACTTCTTGTGCCGACTCCCACACCTGTACGGCTAATCTATAGTGCTGTCTGCCTGAATCAGAGGTCTAGGATTTCAGGGGGTTCCTGGAGCTTTTTTGATCAGGATCACTGTCATAACTTCCTTCACATTTGTACATCTCTATGAAATCCTTTTTTGCCCATACACCACTCCCTTTCATACACTCCATAAAGTATCTGATCCATCCAGAGTTAGAACCTGTGGACCTATCTCGGGTCTAAAGGGTATTCCCCTGTTGAGCTGGATGTTCTTTGGCCACTACAGGAGCTCAGTCTTTACGTAGGGTTGGAGTAAAATACTTGCAAGAAATTATGTTGACTCCAACACTTCTTCAATTACAACTAGAGTTTTCTCATGTGGAGCTTGGCAAGGAGAACAAAGATTGTAGGAAGCCATATATCCAAGTCTGAGGAATTCCCTACAAAAAATGCTGCAGTGGTTGGCAATGTTTTTCAGGTACTGAAACAGAAACCACATTTTTCTCCTAAAGGAAGGAAAGCCTTCTGCACTATACAATTCACGTCTGCTTCCAGAAAGGCAACCTAAGCGGCATGGGAGAGGTGGGATTTTGGAAGGTTTAGGTGTCCTAACCTCTGGAAATATTCCACAGCAGCTTGACTGATCTGCAGATGTCTTGAATACAGGAGGCATGAATCAGTCAGTCATCCAAGATAGAGGTAAATGTGCATACTCTCTGTCCCACTGAATGCAATCACTAAAGCCAGGCACTGCAGAAAGACCCTTGGTACAGATGACAAGCCAAAAGGACAAAGCTCAGAACTGAAAATGAGTCCACCACTACCTTGAAGTATAGGAATGACTTATGTCCCTGAACTATAGGGTAGGCATCCTTCAAGTCCATGGTTATCATCTGGGTCCTATGAAGGACCACCGGTAGTAGTTTTTACAATGCCAAATTTTGAAATTTGGAATTTATTTAGTCTTACTAAGTGCAGAAAGGGCCTACAAGACCCCTCAGTCTTGAATAAAACCCTGCCCCTACCTCTACTTCTGGTACCAGCTCTGTGGACACTTGTAGCAAAATATTTTCTACCTGAGCAGAAACCAGATAATGCTTGTGTTACTCTGGCATCAAGGGAATACCCCAGAACCTTCAGATCTTTGTAAATTGCATGGAGTAATCTGATCTTATCACCCCATAACCCAACCTGTGTTAGGTAACCTCTTCCCCTTGTGTCAAGAACAAAGACAATCTTCCTCTCATTTTTTCTGGTGACTTGGACTTGCTGGTGGGGGTTGCTTTACACACTCACAGCTGCACACTCTACAGGGGCATTGAGTCTAAGCACCCCCCCCCCAATCTGCTTCTAGAGTCTGCTTGCTGCTACTTTGTAAACTTGGCCTTCTTTCCCTTTTCCTGGTTTCCTCTAGTTTGCATGTAACAGACAGACCCAATACATTCCAAGGTAGTTTCTAACATTTTGGAGGGAGAGAGTTAAGCTCTTAATAGAATGTAGTTTTTGCCTCTTCCTCCAGCCTATTAATCACATTCTCTACAAGGGGTCCAAAGATGAGTTCTTTATCCAAAGGGGCATGCAGGAGCTCAAGCTTAACATGGTCTAGAAGGAGCTGGCCTCTCAGTCCCCATTTCAGGTGCCTTGCTAGATGAAAGCAGAGCATCACAAACATCTTTATGGAATGCCTAGTAACCTGGGAGCAAAGGCTGCACAAGTCTAGCATCTCCATTTTTTGAGGCTCTTGTCCTGTAACCTCCTCTGTCTTTTGCTTCAGTTTCTCAAAAATGGACTCCTGATATCTGAATATGTGAAAGTGGCAATTGAGAGCTTTCATGGTCAGGGTAGCTGAGGTGCAAAGCATTCTTGCCAAATGGGTCCAGAGCTCTAATTCACCTGACATTTGGTAGGGGATTCCTGGAAGTAATACCACTGTGTCCCCTACAGGAATCCAGGGGTAGCAATCCTAAATTTGCCAAAAAATTCTTATAAAAGTGCTTGCGGGATTCAAAGACCCTGTAGAAGCAATCAGGCTTCCTAGGGGTGGGGAGTTGGAAGTCAGGCTGCAAAGTTGTTCCCCGAAACACATCATATACGATTTTATAGAATGGCCTGGATTCTGGGAGATTCACAAACTTTCTACACCTTATCTGGGCCTGGCACAGCTCCACATACTCACAATTGAAGGCTTCTTCATTATGTGAAAAGTATTCCAAAAAAGGTACTCAGGTGGCAAAGCTGAGGCCAGGGTGTCTTCAGATTTAGAATCCATAAAGGAGGCAAGAGAGTGTAGGTCCACATAGTCTAATTCCTCCTCCAGCCAGACTAATGACACACATTGTGGGTAATACTCAGACTTCAGCAGCAAGAAAAAGCTGAAGGTGGCACTGTCTGACTAACATTTATACCACAGATGACCTGACATCCAAAGGACAGGGTATTTGCATGCAGGAAATTCCAAGAGTCAGTACTTTAACAACGAACTACAAACAACATTTACTATTAAGCAGACTATTCAAAACTATCCAAAGCAATTGCAAACAATGGAGATGTGTGTGTGTGTGTGTGTGGGGGGGGGGGGGGGTTGGACCTGAAGCAAGAATGCAGGACTTCTATCAACCACTTATTCTTACCAAAGTAGAATGCAAAGGCTGTCTGACAAAAAGCACATTTGTCATTCACTTACCTTCAAAAATATCAAGGTTGCCAAAAGTAATGCAGTGTGTGAAATCAACTAGCAAACAAAGTTAAGGAAAAGAAAGGCTACAAAAATCCAGGACACAGAACTATAATTCAAAACAGATGTGTACAACCAAATGAAGAATGCCATTTTAAAGTTAACAATGACTTTGAAACTTTCTTTTCTTACTAGCAGTTAAACATTGTTCAAATACTATAGAAATGATAATACATTTGTTTTTAGGATGATTCAAAATGTCTTTACAATAAGTGGCATGGTGACATACTGCGTAACAAGCGGAATACAGAAGGATTAATTATTTTCATACTGATATGTTTCCTGGGTTGAATACTGCCTCTAGAATGAAACCAGTTTTAAAATAATGTAAGTTATAAAAATGTTATTAAATAGTAAATATATATCATGTCTATTTTAAAACATTTAATACTGTTGACACATCTTTTAATATATTTTATTTTGGGTTGCTTTTAAAAAAATGTATATAAACTTAGAGCTGTTTAATCATGTAACGTATATGATGTCAGATGGCTATAATCTAGTTAGAGATTTTTATGTGAATACATGTTAGCACAGAGAAACAGGTGGACTCAAATTTTTGCTGGTGATTATCACTTTTAGTAAACAAAGTTTAAACTGAGGTGCATCTGAGCTCCCATTGTTTTGATTTGTGGATTCTCTTTTATTGGTGAGTTGTTTTCAGCTGTTGTACTCCTCATCTGGACAGTTTGTAATTATGTCAGCTTCAAGCATGACAGAAGTTCTCAGAGTTCTGGCAAAGTAACCACAGTAACTCCTGATCCGATCTCTGTATCACAAATTCTAGCACAGTCACCAAAGTTCATAGGGCGTTACTAGGCTAATGGCCCTAAGGCCTTTACAAGCCTAGCCACATAAAAAAAAAATATGTACCCTGACTGACCATAGTTAGATGGTTATTCCTAGAAGAGCAATTCAATGATCAGCACAGTCCTTGTACATGAGGGACATAGGTGCCACCCACAGGGTGAATTGATGGTCACCCATCCAATTGTCAAGGATGCACTTAAATACGGTCATTGAGGAGTTCTGCTTTATGTGAAGTGGGAGATGATTCCAGAGGAGTGGCAATTTCTGGGAGATGTAACTGAATCTCTCAAATGTTTTCTTAATGTCACAGGCTAGGTTGAGGTCCCTGGAGCAAGTGACTTCTGTCAGATTTGACTTGTTGATGTGCAGTATTCCCATTAGGGCAGAGTCAGAGACTGCTCTGTAAGCCAGGCACACGTCACCTCTCAGCAGTCTGTATGATACAGAGTACAGTGACAGGGCTTTCAGTCTTTTCATGCAAGTTATATTTCATGTAAGTCACATTTTAGAGGCCCTGGATTCTCTTGGTTAGAAACCTCTGTGGTCTCTCCAGTTGCTGCAGGTGTCTGATGAGATACATATAGAAGGGAGCACTGTACTCAATCAGTGGTCTGATGAGGGTCGAGTAAAGCACAGTTAACCTTCTTAATCTTGGATGCAGTGCCCATAGTTGAGATGCCCAATGTAGAAGGTTTTCCTTACCACTATGGACACATACTGATTGAAGTTTAGATTGCCATCAACCTTTGTCCCCAAGTATTGCACTACTGGGTTTGAACTTAGAGAGGTGCTAGCAATATCATACTTAGCAGGGGCTACTTCTTTGCCAAAGGGAATAATGAAGCCCTTTTTTTGCATTTAGTTTTAGTCTGTGACTTTGGCACCAATCATCTGTCTGTGTCAGCCCTTTCTGTAATATGTTTGCATTGCTGGGGGACAGTTTGCAGTCATCAGCAAACCTGGTAAGCCACAGGCCATCTACTTTCACCTGGACCCCAGAGAAATAGACTCCAAATAGTAGAGGGCCCAGCACAGTTCCTTGTGGTACCCAAATGGTAACCTGTCCACTGGTGGAGGTGGACTTCCCAACTTTGACAGTGTGCATTCTGTTGGTGAGACAGACGACTACCCATCTAGTGACATACAGGTTAATCCGCAGCTGGGAGAGTTTCTCAATGACCCCTGAGTGGGTGATTGTGTTAAAAGCCTTTAGGCAGTATGTGCTGCTTTGCTCTCCATCCATGGCTTTGGTGACATTCTCAAAGTTGTCCACTAGGTTTAATAAGCAAGACCTACTCTTTAAATAAAATAAAATAAATACTCTTGACAAAACCAAACTGGGTAAGGTCAAAAGTTTGAAGGTCACCTGTGTCCGTGTTGCTAAGGTCCATGATTATTCTTTCCATGGTCTTGTAGTTAAGTCTGGCTAGGCTTATGGGATCGATAATTTCTTGGGTTAGTTGATGGACCCCCTCTGTGCAAGGGGATTACTGTTACTGTTCTCCCCTCTGCCGGCACAAAGTGAGTGCTCATGCCATGGTTAAAGAGTGCCAAGTGGTTCTGCTAGGTCTTGTTTTAGACTGTTCAATAAGCAACCTGGGATGTTATCTGATCCAACAGATGCTGTGTTTTTGGCCTTGGAGAGCACATGTATGACGTCTTTTTTGGAGATGCTCGGTAGAGGACTGGTGTCAGGAATGCTTTGGGGTATGGCTGGTAGGGACAGGGGGTTAGGTTACTGCCAAACCTGTCAGCAGATTAGCAATTTTCTTAGGTTCAGTGCATGTTGTACCATAAGTTCAGTACACAGCTGGGCGTTCTATTTTAGGTTTCGGATGTAGCTAAACAATGCCTTATATGATGGTCCTTAGCTAGGGATGCTAATTTACTCTCATAACTAGCCTTAGAGGACTTTACAAGACATCTGAACTGCTTGTTTAAGCTGTGGAGGGTATTCTTCCTCTGTTAAGCAAGTTCCCTCTTGCTGTTAGATATCAGTTTCTTTCTTTTGTTCTACAAACTATTTATACTTACAGTCCACCAGGGTGACTTGTTTTTTTGGGAGGACCTAGTTGTACCTGACAGGAAAAAAGCCAAGTCAATACATTTGTTTAAATGGCTATAAAGGCCATTTGTGTACACTTCTGCATATATGTCATTGTTGGCTGTGTTAGCAGGGGCTTTAAAACTTTTTATACTGTTACTTAGTAGGCTACAGTCTGCTTTGCAGAAATTTTTCAGATTTTTTTGCTCCTGTGGTGGGTGTCAGGTCTGATCTTTACTTCAAAGGAGACTGATTTATAGTCTGATCTTACCAGGGATGGCAAGACATAGGGGGTAGTAAGTGCAGTGACCCCCCCCCCCATGCTGGTGAGCATTAGGTCTAGGACATTTGAGTCCCATATGGGGGTGAAGACCAACTGTTCCAGGACACAAATTAAAATACATGAACCTCAGAGTGATCGTGTTTGTGCTCGTGTAAGTCACCTAATCAATGGAAGGATAGTTGAAATCTCCCATCAAGTTGTTTGGCTGTATACAGACGACTCTAGCAAGTCCAGGTAGGTGGTGTGCTTCCCCTGGTTCATGGTGGCAGACCTGCCGCTAGCGATGATGTGGTATGGTATTTTACCTATAGTTATTTGAACCTGAAGTAGCTCAAGAGAGTCGTACTGTTTTACCCTTCAAGAGGTGTATTTGGATTTAATGAAGATGGATACATCTTCACCTTTGGTTCCTTCACGCTTGTTTTGGGGTCTGAACGTGTGCAAGGATAGCGTGTTCTCTGTGGCCTTGAAGAAAGTCTCAGTGACTACACAGACGTCAATATCTTCCAAGATGAGTGCTTTCAGGGAGTGCAGTTTGCTGTTTAGGCTCCCAGCATTAAGCAGCATGACCCTGAGTTCATTTATACAGGATTTTTTTACGTCAGAAGTTTTGTTAATTTGATATTGCCTAAAAAGGGACTATGGCAGAGGCAAGTGTCTGCTAGTATCTGAATGCCTTGAGGAGCCATGTGAAAGCAATCTCCAGCAAAGCAACGTGGTCTGTCGACCATGTCTTCCCAAGCGGCGGTCAGATACTGCATACCCCTGGAGTGACATCAGAAGCTAAGCCAATTACTGAATCAATCATTTTTTTGTCTGTATTGTGGCATCACCCTAGGTGAAGAAAGAATGTTGCTTAGGTAATAAGATGAAATATGCAGAAGAAAGCTTAAAAAATGAACACAATAAGCTTTATGAATGGCTAAAGCTCCCTTCTGAAGCTGTTGGCAAATTGTGCCACATAAACAGTCCTAACTCCAGCCTCTACAGGTCAGACAGTAAATTTGACATGGGCAACGAAGACACTACAAGAACATGGCAAAGATGCTGCCAGTCCTTCAACCGACATTACTTGCAGCACTGTGCACAGAAGAGATAATGAATGTGCACTGACACAGCACAAACCAAGCACCACAAAAATCTCTTTATAACAGAGTGCAAAAGTGAGGAAGAAGCAAGTACTCTTCGTAGAGGGGAAAAAGAAGAACAGAGACAGACAGGTATACAATCCCATTTGAAGGTTAGGACATCAGAAGAGCAACGGAGTTAAAAATAAAATAAAGAGAAAAGGCTAAGTCTAAAGCCCACAAGGCATTGTTTTATATAACCAGATAATGCACAGCTAAAACCAAAAAACACATGAATGCTCCAAACCAAACTAGGGACTTGAGTAAAAATGACAGATGGGACCCGTGGTGGCAGGAAAAGGGTATGCAACTGCAAATGCAGATTACAATCAAGTCCTTGAAGCACACAATTAAAAACAGCACAACAACCAAAATATGAAAAACAATCCAATCATTGTGAAGAAAAAAATGGAACACTTAAAAGGAAGTAAATGCTGAAACCCTGCATATCCTCTAATGACCAAAAATGTATAACTATTCCATATACAGAGGCAAGGCAGACATACAAGAACAAAATCTGAAGGCAGTTTAACAGTAACATAGTCTAAGAATAAAATTTCAAGACTAAAGACACTGTAGATAAAATTATAATGTCTTTCTCACTTATTACACCAATGTAAGTTAGCTCAAACCCCATCCCCTTACAGCTCTCTGTACCCATCTCAAAAAAACGTTACTCCCAAAGGTCATAATACTTTGCTACCAAGTACAAACTGCATTTCAAGATCTTAGTTAGAGGCAGTACTGTACAAAGAAGCTAATAGCAGGCTAGGATCATAGAAGATTACTAGGCTAATGGCTCTGGGGCCCTTACAAGCCTAGCCAAGAGTTTATCCCCATAAAAGGAACCTCAATCAGCACCTGTCACCCCTGTCAATAAGGGACACAGATGGAACCTCTGGGACAAATTTATGGTTACCCATCCACTCATTAAAGCTGCGGTTGAAGAGGGTCAGTGACATACTTTGTTTGACATGTATGGGGTGTCTATTCCAGAGATGGGGCAACCTTTGGGAGACAAACCTGTCTCTCCAGCAGGTTTTGTTAATGTCACATATTAGATTTAAGCCTTCTGATCGGGTACTACACGCCAGGCGTTAGACTTACAGATATGGAGCATCTCTAGTAGAGCAGGGTCTGAGATTGCCTTGTAGGTGAGACACAGATCACCTCTGAGCAACCTGTACGATACAGAGTAGAATGATAGCGATTTCACCTGTCCATATAGGACAGGTGTTGGAGGCCATGGATTCTCTTTGCGAGGTGTTTCTGGGGCCTTTCCAGTTGGTGCAGGTGTTTGAAGAGGTACATACCAAATGGGACGTTGTACTCATTTACTGGCCTAATGAGGGAGGAGTACAGAAAGGTAATAACCTCCTTTTGTCTGGATGCAGAGATGAACCAAGTAAAAGGCTTTTCTGACCACTTCTGCTACATGATGGTCAAATGTGAGATTTCTCAACTTGTGTACCCAGGTCTCTCACCCCAAGTTGTGTGCTTAGAGAGGGTTGCTGTTAATGTGGTAATCAGTAGGGACCATGTTTTTGCCGAATAGTATGATAATTAATTTTTTTGCATTTAACTTAAGGCCATGACTTTGGCACCAGTCATTTGTTGCGGTGAGACTCTCTTAAAGTATGTTATCACATGGGAAGTCAAAGACAGCACCCACCTTACAGTCGTCCATAAACTTGGTCAGCCACAGGCCTTTTGCCTTTGCCTGGACCTCTGAGAAGTAGATGAAGACAACAGGGGCCCAGAACAGATCCCTTGGGGGAAGCCACTAGTGACAGGTCTGCTGTCAGAGGTTGTGTTACCTATTTTTGACCTTGTGGGTCCTATCAGTGAGCTAGTTGGTCATCCACCTGATGAGATAGGGATTTATGAAAACTTGTGTTAGCTTTTCGATGATGCCAGAGTGGGGATTGTGTCAAAGGCTTTGGCCAAGTCAAGGTAAGCTGCATGTACTGACTTTCCCTCATCCAGTGCCTTGGTGAGGGTCTCAATAAGGTCAACCAGGTTCAATAGGCAAGATCTGCCCTTGATGAATCCAGAGTGGGTGGGGTCAGGTACTTGGAGACTGCCTATGTCCTTGTTTATGAAGTGCATAATAATATGCTCCAAGGCCTTACGGATCAGACTTGTCAAGCTAAATGGGCGACAGTTTCCAGGATCAATAGTGGAACCACCTTTGTGCAAAGGGATGACAATGGCAGTTCTCCACTCTGTTGGAATGAAGCATGTACTTGGGCTATGGTTGAATAGGGTGCTCAATGATGACGTTAGTTCTTGCTGGAGATGTTGCAGAATACAGCCTGGGATGCTATCAGGTCCCATGGAAGCTGTGATCTTTGCCTTGGATAGGGCCTTTAACACTTGATCTATGGACATATGAGGTGCAGGACAAGTACTGGGATGTCAAATGGACTTTTGGAGGGGATAGGGGGTGAAGTTTGCACTGAACTTATCTGCTAGCAGGTTGGCTAAGTCAACAGGATCAGTGTAAGTGATACCGTTAAGAACTAATTCAGAATAGACCTGGGGTTTGCCATGGAGGTTTCTGACATAACTAAAAAAGGCTTTGTGGTTAGCCTTTGTTTTGGAGGCTAGTTTCAATTCATAATTGGCTTTGGAGGTTTTCACTAGTGATCTAATTTGCTTGTTGAGGCTAAGGAGGGAGTTTTCCAATTGGGAATGTGTGCCTTTTTACCCTTGGACAACAGTTTCTTCATTTTGTTGTAAAGCCTGTTGATACAGGAAGTCCACCAAATAGGTTTATGTTTCCTTGAGGAACAGGTTTTACTTCTGTTGGGTATGGCTGAGTCCATGCAGTTGTACAGGTGCTTGTCTACTGCAATGGCATACTGTTCAGCATATTTGTCTGTATCCTCTGAGGGGGGGGGGCTGTGATGTGAAGCTACTGATACTCTCTCTTAGAAGGTTGTAGTCAGTTTTTGAGAAGTTTTTTAGCCAGGTTATGGCTGGGGGGGGGGGGGGGGTGAATGGGAGAGAGACTTCGAATGAGAAAGACCGGTGGTCTGATCTCACCAGGGAAGAACTTTCTAAAGGGGTGGTGCAACGGTCGCCCTTGTTGGGGATTAGAAAGTCTAGAATGCTATCTCCCCTTGTGGTGGATGAGATAAGCTGGTCTAGTGAGAACTGATGAAGTTAAGGAATCGCTGGGTGAGAGCATTAGAGCAGGAATAGTTCACCCAGTTTATGGTGAAGTAGTTGAAATCACGAAGGATCAGGGTGTTAGGGGGTGCCTTGATGGACTCAAGTAGATCCAGGTAGGAGGAGTGGGTATCCTGAGTCATGGAGGGGGGGGGTATATAGCTGGCTATAACTTGGATGGGTGTCTTGCCAATTGTCAATTGCACCTGGAGAAGTTCTAGTGCATCATGCTGGCAAAGCAGTCTGGAGGTGTGCTTGTTTTTAATGAAAATAGAAACTCCACCACCCTTAGTCTTCCCGACCTCATTTTGGGTCAGAAAGTGTGGAATGAGGTATAGCCTGGTAAGGCAAGGGTGCTCTCTGTTTCCATGACTGCATAGATGTTAGCATTTTCCAGTGCTAAGAGAGCCTCCAGTGAGTGCATTTTCAGGTTAAGGCTCCTAGTATTAAACATCATGACCTTCAATATGCTTTTTGACAGATCTTTTTTTATGTTGGAAGATTTGTCTGTGGGACATTGCCTAAAAAAGGCAGAATAGGAAAGGCAACAGCCTTGGCAATAATTCTGAATCCCAGGGGTGACAAGTGGAGGCCATCTCTGGCAAAGCATCGAGGCCTGTCAACCATGTCATCCAAGGCAGACAGATACTGTTGGTATTGTGGTATAGGTTCATAGGTTCATACTAGGCTATCTGACCTAAGGCATTTATAAGCCTAGCCAGAGTGTGTTTGGCTTTCGCCACCCATTTTAAATTAATTTTGCTATGCCCTTTTTCGAGGTTAGTATACTGTGCCTCTGTCTAACAGTGACACAGAAGTGATACCTGGGGTAAACCTACGATCTCCCATCCACTCATCAAGATTCCTCTTGAAGAGAGTCAATGAGGGACTCTGCCTAACCTGGACTGGGATTTTATTCCAGAGTGAAGGGAGCCTCTGGGTTATGAATTTGTCCCTCTAGCACATCCTATTTATTTCAGTGCTGAGGTTCAAGTCTCTCGAGCGCGTGGCTCGATGGGATTTGGATTTTCTGAGGTGCAGCATGTCCATTAATTCCGGGTTGGACATGGCTTTATACGGCAGGCACAGATCGCCTCTGAGCAGGTGGTATGCCACTGAGTAGAGCTGGAGTTTCTTTAACTGGGCAGCATATGGCATCTGTTTGAGCCCTTTGATCCTCTTGGTGAGGTACTTTTGGGGTCTTTCCAGTTGCTGCAGGTTTCTGGTAAGGTACATCCCAAAAGGGGCACTGTACTCAATTATGGGCCTGATGAGTAAAGAGGCACGATGACCTCCCCATGCTCTAGACGTGAATCCCTTCATGATTAGGTGGGCTATATAAAATGTTTTACAAGTTGGGTGTGCGATGGATGAGAAAGAAAACGTTTGGAGTGAGTTGGATGAAGTGGTGATGACTGCACCCAAGGATGAGAGACTGGTGATTGGAGCAGATTTCAATGGGCATATTGGTGAAGGGAGCAGAGGGGATGAGGATGTGATGGGTAGGCATGTTGTTAAGCAAAGGAATGCAGAAGGTCAGATGGTAGTGGATTTTGCGAAAAGGATGGACATGGCTGTGATGAATACGTATTTTAACAAGAGGGAGGAGCATAGGGTGACATAAAAGAGTGGAGGAAGATGCACACAGGTGGATTATATCTTATGTAGAAGGGCCAGTGTGAAGGAGATTGGAGAATGTAAAGTGGTGGCAGGGGAAAGTGTAGTTAGGCAGCATAGGATGGTGGTTTGTAGGATGACATTGGTGATCAAGAAGAGGAGGATGAGTGTGAGGACAGCACCAAGGATCAAATGGTGGAAATTGAAAAAGGGTAATTGTGAGGTGATGTTCAGGGAAGAGTTAAGACAGGCACTGGGTGGCAGTGAAGAGTTACCAAATAACTGGGTAACTACAGCAGAGCTAGTAAGAGAGATGGCTAGAAAGGTGCTTGGTGTGACATCTGGAAAGAGGAAGGAGGACAAGGAGACCTGGTGGTGGAATGAAGAAGTACAGGAGAGTATACAAAGAGGTTGGCAAAGAAGAAGTGGGATTATCAAAGAGATAAAGAAAGTAGACAAGAGTAGAAGGAGATGAGGTGCATGGCAAAGAGAGAGGTGGCGAAGGCTAAGGATAAGGCGTATAAAGAGTTGTATAAAAGGTTGGACACTAAGGAGGGAGAAAAGGACCTGTACCGATTGGCTAGACAGAGGGACAGAGCTAGTAAAGATGTGCAACAGGTAAGGGTGATAAAGGATAATGAGGGAAACGTACTCACAAGCGAGGAGAGTGTGTTGAGCAGATGGAAAGAGTACTTTGAGGGGTTGATGAATGAAGGGAATGAGAGGGAGAGAAGGTTGGATGATGTGCGGATAGTGAGTCATGAAGTGCATTGGATTAGAAAGGAGGAAGTAATGATAGCTATGCTATGAAGAGGATGAAGAACGGAAAGGCTGTTGGTCCAGATGACATACCTGGGGAAGCATGGAGGTGTTTAGGTGAAATGGCAGTGGAATTTTTAACTAGACTGTTTAATGAAATCTTGGAAAGTGGGAGGATGCCTGAGGAATGGAGAAAAAGTGTTTTGGTACCGATTTTTAAGAATAAGGGTGATGTGCAGAGTAGTAGTAACTACAGACGGATTAAACTGATCAGTCACAGCATGAAGTTATGGGAAAGTAGTGGAAGCTATACAGAGGGAATGGAAATCCTTATGCGGTATTTGCTTCCCACAAGAAATACAATTGTTAACTTTGTCTGACATCGGTCTGAGGCAAGAAAAGTTTCAACGGGTACTTAGCTTTAAAGAAGACTTTGGTTTCCAAATTTTCGTAATTTCAGGAGCTGGCCGACCGGCACTTGCGAACTGCTTCTGCTTCGGGCACCACGTGGCAAAAAAGACTGAAGAAAATGGCGTCGGCTGTGTCTTATATACCCCTGTCGCACTGACGTCAGGAAAGAAAGCGACGACAACCGAAGCTGGACCTAGACTTTGGAATTCGGCCGACCGAGGACCCGCCTGATGGCAGGAGAACCCATCTGTTATGACTGCAGCTGTATGCACGATGAACATGTGAGAGGATGCCTGAGGAATGGAGAAAAAGTGTTTCGGTACCGATTTTTAAGAATAAGGGTGATGTGCAGAGTAGTAGTAACTACAGACGGATTAAACTGATCAGTCACAGCATGAAATTATGGGAAAGAGTAGTGGAAGCTAGGTTAAGAAGGGAGGTGATGATTAGTGATCAGCAGTATAGTTTCATGCCAGGAAAGAGCATTACAGATGTGATGCTTGCTTTGAGAGTGTTGGTGGAGAAGTACAGAGAATGTCAGAAGGAGTTGCATTGTGTCTTTGTGGATTTAGAGAAGCATATGACAGGGTGCCTAGAGAGGAGTTGTGGTATTGTATGAGGAAGTCGGGAGTATCAGAGAAGTATGTAAGAGTGGTACAGGATACGTACCAGGATAGTGCGACAGCGGTGAGGTCTGCGGTGGGAGTGACAGATGCATTTAAGGTGGAGGTGGGATTACACCAAGGATCAGCACTGAGCCCTTTCTTATTTGCAATGGTGATGGACAGGTTGACAGACGAGATCAGACAGGAGTCCCTGTGGACTACGATGTTTGCAGATGACATTGTGATCTGTAGTGAGAGTAGGGTACAGGCTGAGGAGACCCTGGAGAGGTGGAGATATGCTCTAGAGAGAAGAGGAATGAATGTCAGCATGACTAAGACAGAATATATGCGTGTGAATGAGAGGGAGGATAGAGGAATGGTGAGGATGCAGGGAGTAGAGGTGGTGAAGGTGGATGAGTTTAAGTATTTGGGATCAACAGTTCAGAGTAATGGTGAGTGTGGAAGAGAGGTGAAAGAGAGAGTACAGGCAGGATGGAGTGGGTGCAAAAGAGTGTCAGGAGTGATTTGTGACAGACGAGGACCAGTAAGAGTGAAAGGGAAGGTCTACAAGAGGGTAGTGAGACCAGCTATGTTATATGGGTTGGAGACAGTGGCACTGACAAAAAGGCAGGAGTCAGAACGTGACGTGGCAGAGTTGAAGATGTTAAGATTTGCACTGGGTGTGATGAGGATGGACAGGATTAGGAATAAGTATATTAGAGGATCAGCCCAGGTTGGAAGACTTGGAGACAAAGCCAGAGAGGCAAGATTACGTTGGTTTGGACATGTGCTGAGGAGGGATGCAGAGTATATTGGGAAAAAGATGCTAAGGATGAAGCTGCCAGGTAACAGGAAAAGAGGAAGGCCTAAGATAAGGTTTATGGATGTGGTGAGAGAGGACATGCAGGTGGTTGGTGTGACAGAGCAAGATGCAGAGGACAGGAAGAAATGGAAACAGTTGATCTGCTGTAGCGACCCCTAACGGGAGCAGCCAAAAGAAGATGATGATTGTGGTATCCTTCTTGGTGAAGGTAGGTTGCTGCTTAAAGCTAGGGTCATATCTGCCTGGGACACAGTCTGACAGCTCAGTGAATGACTTTTGCCCCCCCCCAGCACTGTGCAGAGAAAGAACAGTTGTGTACACTTAGCATAAATGTAGATGTTCAAGTGTATTCATTGTTGCAGTCATTACATTTGGGTTATCTGCTTGCAGGTAGCCCTCAGCTGACCTGATTAACAAAGTCTTGGGTCCTGCATCTGTTGCTGTCCCTTCTTCCATGACGTCAGGTCGTCAGGGGTATAAAACATGCAGCCAATGCCATTACATCTGTTTTTCTTGCCCCAGATGTCAGATGCCCCCCTAATGGGGAGCAATTAAATATAATAGTACAATGATATACCGCCAACAAAAAAGCAAATACACCAAAAAGGCCTTTAAGCATAGTAAAGAAAAGTAGAGGTATAGCCAAAAAACGTTAGGGGGCTGGAGGGAGGGTAACCAGGACTGCAACAGTGAATACACTCGAACATCTACATTTATGCTAAGTGTACACAACTGTACCATGTTCTTCATGTTTCACTGTTGCAGTCATTACATTTGGGTAGATTCTCAAAGCTATGGTTGGGAGGAGGAATTTAGATAGCATTAGGAGGCCAGCTATAAGGCCCTGCAAGACTGCAGTGGCAAAGCCAGCTCTGGATTTAGAGAAAATTGTCAAATGATAATGCTTGGTGAAAGTATGTACAGAACTCCAGGGAGCAGCTTCTAGGATGTCCCTGGTCGTGACACCTCTGAGAAAGGCTGTAGAGGTAGATGCAGCCCTGATGGAGTGAGTTCTGATCCCCTGGGGGATAGGTTTTCCATGGTGTTTATAGCAGAAATGAATGCAATGGCCTATCCATTTAGAAATGGTTTGCTTTGAAATAGCCTTCCCCTCTGCCCCTGCAGCAAAGGCCACCAGCAGCAGTTGTTCAGATTTCCTTTGAGGTTTAGTCCTGTCCAAGTAGAATATAAGTTGTCTGTGCACATCTAAGGAGTGCAGTATCCATTTCCCTTTGTTCTGTGGATTGGGAAAGAAGGTTGGCAAATGAATGGACTGATTAAGAGCCACACTGGATACCACCTTGGGCATGAAGGATGGACTGGTTCTGAGGGACACCCTGTCCGCATGAAAGATGATGAAAGGCTCCACTGCCATAAGGGCCTGCAATTCAGATACCCTTCTAGCTGAAGTGATTGCTAAAAGGAAAGATGTTTTCCAAGAAAGAAAATTTAAGTCTGCAGTAGCAGCTGGCTCGAAAGGAGGTACAGTGAGTTTCTCCAAAACAAAGTTAAGGTCCCAGGCTGGGGTTGGAGCTCTCCTGGGTGGTCTCAAATTTTTGGCCCCTCTGAGGAACTGCTTGAGCAGTGGATTTTAATGGAGGAAAAAGACAGGCCTTTGTGAAGCATCTCAGTTAAGTATTGTAAAATCTGAGGTAAATTGGGCGCTGCTGTGCTCATCCCTTGAGATTGCTTACAGGCACAGAATCTTTTCCATTTTTCAGCATAAGATTTTCTAGTAGTAGGCCTCCTTGCCTCTAAAATGATATCCATCACAGGTTTACTGAGGGATGGCAATGGAGAGATTATGTAATTAGCCAGGCTGCAAGGTTCAGTGTTAGAAGCTGAGGGTGCAGAATCTGGTTCTCCTGCTGAGACAACAGGGAAGGAGTCTGAGGCAGGTGCCATGGAGATAACTGTGACACAGTGTGCAGGAGGGGTTACAAGTCTTGGTGTGGCCAGTCTGGAGCAATCAAAATCATCCTTGGTTTGTCCTGTTTGATTTTTAGTAGTAGTTTGGAGAGCAGAGGCAGAGGGAGAAAGGCATAACCTGATAGGTTTTTCCAGCTGAAGGACAGAGCATCCACTTTCCAGGCTTGTTTGTGGGGAGTCCTTGTGCAAAATCTGTCCAGTTGGTAGTTCTGGGGGGAGAGGCAAACAGGTCTGTATCTGGGCTCCCCCATTTGTTTGTCAACATGTTGAAAATCCTTGGTTCCAGTTTCCACTCATGTGGGTCCATGAGGTTTCTGCTTAGTCCATCTGCCAGTGTATTTAATTTTCCTGGCAGGAATTGAGCTTGTAGGTCCATCTAGTAGCTCAAAGCTGTGTTCTACAATGCCATGGCTAGTCTACAGAGGGGGTAAGAATGTGTACCCACCTGCTTGTTTATGTACCACATAACAGTGGTGTTGTCCGTCTTTACCAAAAGTTGTCCTGAAAGAATGTGGTCCTTGAAGGCTGTCAGCATTCTGTACAGCTAACATTTCTTTTTGAGTGATATGCAGGTGCATTTGACTTGGGAAGTTCCATTTGCCCTGAATGCACTTCCCTGCCAGGTGAGCCCACCATGCATATTCTGATGCGTCTGTTGTTAGGGTTTGGGCGGCAGAGGGTGGTGTGAAAGGTAGTCCCTTGTTTTGGTGGCAGGACTCTGCCCACCAAAGGAATTTTAGGCGTAGGCAAGGTATGATAGGAATCATTGCCTTCTAGATCCGCAGAATGTTGACACCATAGTCTTTTTCGATACCACTGTAGTTTCCTCACATGCAGTTTTGCATATGGAATTAGAAGAATGCAGGAGGCCATGAACACCAAAGCTTGCAGTATTTGTCTTGCAGACAGCAGAGTTTTTGTGGCCACTTGTTTGAAATAGGTTGTCAAATTAATGTGTTTCTCTGGCATGAGGTAAGCCATCTGAGAAGTTTTATTCAAAATTGTTCCCAGGAATACAATTTATTGACAGGGTACCAGGTGTGATTTATTTTCATTTATGGTGTACCCCAGACAAGTTAGAACCCTTTGTACAAAGGCCAGATGATTCAAAAGTATGTCCTGGCTTTCTGCCAGAATTAGACAATCATCCGGGTAAGGGTATATTTGAATATTTCTTTGCCTGCAAAATGCAATAACTGGAGCTAGGCACTTTGTGAATACCCTGGGTGCAGTAGATAAGCCAAAGGGCAGTGCAGAGAACTGATAGAGCTTGTAGTCTGCTTTGAAGCGTAGGTATCTTCTGCAAGATTCACTGTTTGGGATGTACAGGTATGCTTCTTTTAAATCTAGTGTTGCCAACCAGGCATCTTTGCCTAGCATAGTAAGTAACTGGTGAAAAGTCAGCATCTTGAATTTTGGACTCTCCAAAAAGGTGTTTAGAGTAGACAGGTCTAGGATAGGATGCCATGAATTGCCTTTTCTGGGTACCAGAAAAAGTCTCGAGTAGAAACCTTGTCCCTTTTCCTCTTCTGGTACCAGATGAATATTCTCCATGCTTAAGAGAGAAAGTACTTGTTTTTGGGCCTCTGCCCACTGATTTGGGGGTAGGTCCAGCCACCCGCTAGGTGAAGGCAACGTGTGGAAGTGAAATCTGTATCCCTGGGACACTATTTAAAACCCATTTGTCCTGGGTAATGAGTTCCCAGTTCTTTGCATGAAGAGCAATCTTTCCCCCCAAAGAGGCAGTCAGTTGATAAGTGCTTGGAAATTTTAAAAGGAAGTCATTGAGACAGTTTACCATGGGGGGAGTGAGAGTCTTATTACTCCCAGATTTGGAAGTGGAGGCCCCCAACTGCTTAGTCCTGTGAGTCCCCTCGGACGGAAACCTGGGGTTTTTGCTGTGTTTGGGTTTGGCTTGAGAAGACCTGGAAGGGGCTGGAAAGTACCAGTTCTTAGAGGGCCAGTGCCTACTAAATCTAGGAGGCTGAACTTGTAAGAAATCATTAACAGTTTGCATAGATTTAGCTTTATCTTCCACCTTTTTAAGTATTTCCCCAGCCTTGTTGCCAAACAGGCTGTCCTGATTTAAGGGAGTGTCCAACAATTTAGCTTTAACATGATCAGGCAAAGATTGCTCCTTTAGCCAAGCATGCCTTCTGAGCACAGACCCAGTAACAGCAGCCCTGCAAGAGGCCTCTAATGAATCAAAAAGTACAGTTGTGTACACTTACCATAAATGTAGATGTTCGAGTGTATTCACTGTTGCAGTCATTACATTTGGGTAATCTGCTGGCAGGTTGCCCTCAATCGGCCTGAATTCCACAGTCTTGGGTCCTGCATCAGTTGCTGTCGCCTCTTCCATGACATCAGGTCGTCAGGGGTATAAAACAAGCAGTCAACGCCATTTTCTTTAGTTTTTCTTGCCCCAGATGTCAGGTGCCCCCAAAAAGGTAGAAAAAATATATATGTATAAAAAGTATATATATATACATGCATCAATATAAACTTTACCTTCATCTACAAGCAAATGCACCACATAGGTTGTAGAAGATAAAGAAGGAAAGACAAACTGTAGAATGACGGGGAGATGGCAGACAGGTAACCTGGACTGCAACAGTGAATACACTTGAACATCTACATTTACGGTAAGTGTACAGAACTGTACTATGTTCTTCATGTTTCACTGTTGCAGTCATTACATTTGGGTAGAATCCCAAAGCTATGGTTGGGAGGCTGGAGCTAAACAGCATTAGGTGTGGCTATAAGGCCCTGCAGAAATGCAGTGGCAAAACCTGCCATGGACTCAGAGTAGAGAGGCAAATGATAATGCTTTGTAAAGGTGTGGACAGAACTCCAGGTAGCAGCCTCTAGAATGTCTTTGGTTGGTACTCCTCTGAGAAAGGCTGCTGAAGTAGCTGCAGCTCTGGTGGAATGAGTCCCAATGCCCTTGGGCACAGGTTTACCATGGTGTAAGTAGCAGAAACGAATACAGTGGCTTATCCACTTTTAAATAGTCTGCTTTGAAATAGCCTTTCCTTCTGATCCTGCAGCATATGTCACTAGCAATTGCTCAGTTTTTCTTAGAGCTTTAGTCCTGCTCAAGTAGAATCTTAGCTGTCTGTGTACGTCCAAGGAATGCAGAATTCTCTCCCCCTTGTTCTGCGGATTTGGATAAAAGGTTGGCAGATGAATAGTTTGGTTAAGAGCCACACTGGAAACCACCTTAGGTATAAATGTTGGATTTGTCCTCAGAGACACCCTGTCTGGGTAAAATATTTTAAAAGGCTCCACAGCCATGAGGGCCTGTAGCTCTGAGACTCTTCTTGCTGAAGTAATTGCTAGTAGCAGAGCTGTTTTCCATGATAAGAACTTTATATCAGCAGTAGCAGCTGGTTCAAATGGAGGCAGGGTGAGCTTTTCCAACACATAATTGAGGTCCTGTGCAGGTATTGGTGATCTTCTAGGAGGCCTTAAATTTTTGGCTCCTCTAAGATACTGCTTTAGTAAAGGATGAGAACAGATTGGTGGCTCTGTACTGTAATGAGCCGAAATGTCAGAGGCATAGATTTTAATTGATGAGAAAGATATGCCTTTGTCAAGCACCTCAGTCAAGTATTGTAATATCTGAGGAATATTTGGTTCTGCTGTATCAGTTCCTTGTGCTTGATTCCAAGCACAGAATCTCTTCCATTTATCAGCATAAGATTGTCTAGTACTACGCCTTCTGGCCTCCAAAATGACATCCATCACAGGTTAACTAAGAGGTGTTGTTTGTATAACTATATGATCAGCCATGCTGCCAGGTTCAGTGTCTGGAGTTGATTGTGCAGGATCTGATTGTTTTGCTGGGACAATAGTTGAGGTCTCTGAGGTAAGGTCCAAGCTGGGTATTGAGACAAGTTCCTTAGGATTGGGTACCAGTATTGGCGGGGCCAGTCCGGGGCAATTAGTATCATCTTTGGTTTCTCTTGTCTGACTATTAGGAGGACCTTGGGAAGAAGAGGCAGAGGAGGAAAGGCGTAAACTGATAGTTTTTTCCAACTGACATCAGTATGGAGCAAGAAAAAAGTTTCCCCAACAGGGTACTTAGCTTTAGTGAAGACTTCGGTTCTGAAACTTAAACTCGAATATTTCAGGAGTCGGCCGACCGGCACTTGTGAAATGCTTCTGCTTCAGGGAACCATGCGGCAAGAAAGACTAAAGAAAATGGTGTTGGCTGCTTGTTTTATACCCATGGCGACCTGACGTCATGGAAGAGGCGACAGCAACTGATGCAAGACCCAAGACTTTGGAATTCTGGCCGATTGAGGGCAACCTGCCAGCAGATTATCCAAATGTAATGACTGCAACAGTGAAACATGAAAAACATCCACATTGCAAAGTATGTTTTCCAACTTGTTCAGCAGAATGCATTAAATCCTGTAATTCTTTATTTTCCAAAAAGTCAGGAATGAACATCATTTTCTGTTTAAGCAATGCAATAACATGTTGCTGATACTTTAACATATGAAACTGGCAGTTTAAAGCCCTAATGGCCAAGGTTGCAGAAGTGTAAACCTTCTTACCCATTCTATCCAGCGCCCTGGAGTCTCTATCAGAAGGGGTAGGATTTTTCGCAGTAGAAGCCTTAATGCCCTTGGGCCCCTGTGAAACAGTCTCTGGATCCGCAATAGGATTTTTAAAAAGGAACTTGTATGACTCAGGGACCCTGTAGTATCTGTCAGTTTTTTTGGGAGCAGGAGGCAAGGAATCAGGGGCCAAACTAGATTCCGAAAAAGCATCAACAATGTCTAGTACAGGAGGAATAGCTAAAGGCCTATGCTGAGGTAGGAATAAGAAATCCCTAAGCCTCTTTTTTGAATCAGAAAAATCCTGGCTTTCCCAGTGGAAATGCTCCCTTAGAGTATGTAAGGTTTCCCCAAAAGAAAAATCCTCTGGAGGGGAAACAGATGGAATGGAGTCCTCTGCATTAGAATACCCATAAGTAGCTAAGGGCAAATCCAGATCATCAGAAGAATCAGAAAAAACAGAATCCTGGTCAGAAGATTTATAAACAACTTCAGACCTAGGCCTCTTAGAAAGGGGGGGTTGGCTACTCGTTACTAGATCTTCAGCCATTCTTATCATTTGTATTTTAGGCATAGAGGCCTGAGCATGTGGCCTGGGCGTCGTTTTTTTAGGCATGGTTCGAGATTTAGGCCTAAGTGAAGAAGGAGGCATTGGTTTAATATGCAAGTCCGTAGGCCTGAATACACTCTGAGAAGCCTGTGCCTGCACAGCAGCTCTGGACCCAACCAAGGTGGAGACATCCGCGGGTTCCATAGTTGAAGCATCTCGCAGCATACCAGATTCCGAATGGGTCTCAGTAGAGGCCTGCGAATCAGAAGTAGCAGGTATCAGGGACTGTGAAAGCGCCTCACTGAGTACCGGCGAACTGGCGACTGGCTTAGGAGAAGTATTGTCGGCAGTTTTGGATCTTGGTGGCCTGTCTCTGTCTTTATCTTTGCGTTTTTTCGGAATCCCGGTAGTCAGATGGCTAACCGATGACATTTCTGGATAATTAAATCGAGAACTGAAATATTTAGAGGCGAAAATATACTGATGATGGATAGTTCGCTGAATAAATAAAGCACAAAACTGACAGTAAGGTACGTCGTGGTCAGGGCCAAGGCAAGGAATATGGTACGAATGAAAATCTTTATGAGGTATTTGCTTTCCACAAGTAATGCAATTATTAACTTTTACTGACATCGGTAAGGAGCAAGGAAAAGTTTCCCCAATGGGGTACTTCGCTTTAGTTGAAGACTTCTATTCTGAAACTCGAAAACGAAAATTTCTGGAGTCGGCCGACCGGCACTTGCGAACTGCCTCTGCTTTGGGCACCGCACGGCAAGAAAGACTGATGTAATGGCATCAGCTGCATGTTTTATACCCCTAACGACCTGCCGTCATGGAAGAAGGGACAGCAACAGACGCAGGACCCAAGACTTTGTTAATCAGGCCAACTGAGGGCTACCTGCAAGCAGATAACCCAAATGTAATGACTGCAACAGTGAAACACGAAGAACATCTAAGGCCTAAAACCTGTCCTTCAAAACTTTCAGTGCAGCATCCAAAGCATAAGGGACTGGTCAATGCAGTACATATAATGTAACTACATCACTGTACTCAAACATCTCTGCTAGAACCTAAGAGACTGGATGGTGGTGTCAGTAGTGAAACTGACCTCCTACCATCAACAGTGCTGAAAAGTATGAGTTCAGGCAGGTGTTGGCAGCTAAGCTGACCATCTTCCACTGATTTAGGGCATAGCTTTGTCGTAGACCAATCCTATCCTTTCATACCAGGAGTACAAATCTTAAATAGTAAACATCTACCATTCTTTTCCTACCAAACACAAAAATAAATCACTTTCAATAGCCCTGAAATCCTCCTAATAACCAGTGTGCTAACACAGACACTTGTAATGACACCTTCTTTCACTATACATGTACTCAATAATTTACACTCAACACTGCAACCACAAAGGAGACACAATTTCCCACAAAATCTCACAATATGCAGGCAGACACAATTTCCCACAAAATATCACAATATGCAAAAAAAAGTTATGCACAAAACACACACAACATTCACAAAACAATACAGACACTACAAGACATGTTTAGCAATAAAAACATCTGTCACTAAAAGGGAAGCTAAACTCAATGCATGTGCCATTATTTACACCAAAATGCTTACTACAACTATGAAGCAATGTGATGTTAACAATATGGGATAATAGGATATGAATTGTGAAGCAAGCAAGTTGCCAGCCATCCTCATGATGTACCTCCCACTTCTAGAAGTGCAAAGCAAGCCAGGCCCAGCAGGAATCTGAGGATGTGCATCAACTAGACAAAGTTCATCTTAAAGGATGCCATGGTGTCACTCTGTTTAACATGTAAGGGCAATTTATTCCACAAATGGGGTAAACATTGACTAAAAAGTCTGTCCTTCCAGTATATTTTATATGCTGGTGGAGATTCAAATTCTTAGTTCAAGTGTTTGTGGAGCTGTTTGGCTTGCAGAGACACGAGATCAAGGAGGGTTGAGATATTAATGACAAAGAATGCAAGCCACAGCTCTCCATGTCACAGTCTACAACACACCAACTACAGAGACAGGGCTTTAAAAGGCGGTCTTGGTAGTCAAGGGATTTTGAACAGTCATCTTTTTAATTAGGAACTGCTTTGGCCTTTCTAGCTCATTAATGTATCTAGACAGGTACATTTCAAATGGAGGCACTGTACTCTAGAACTGGAATAATTAGAGCAGAGTGTAAAGTGATAATGACTTCTTTCGACAAAGATGATACTTTTAGACATCAGTTCTGCTAAACAAGATTTCCTAACCACTAATCCTACATGATGATCAAAGCAGAAAGAGTGGCCAACTAATAAGCACAGATCTCAAGATTACTAGTACCAGTCTGGAGTGTGGTGCTGGTCATATTTTAAATTGAAGATTTGTATTCGTAAAGAAATGAAGCAACACTGCACTTTTTGCAATTAACGTTAGCCCTTTTTCAGTACATCATTCGCTTAAAGGCTATTTTTTTGCTGTAGTGATATTGTATCACGGGGTGATTGGTCAGTAACAACTAATTCACAGTCATCAGAAAACTTCATTAGCCATAAGTCTTAATTAACTGTTTGAAGGTAAAGTACCACAATACCTGTTGGCAATACATTCTGAATCTTTAGAAATACCTTGGAAATCATTGGAAAGGGTGGAAATGTATACATGAACATTCACAACCATGGGAATGACACAGCATCTGGCTTTCAAGCAGGGTTGCAAGAATGTCAGTTGTCCGTTTTGAAAGCAGGTAAGCAAATCTACTTGTAGTGCTCTACACAACTGTCCTGGAAGACCTCTACATGGAGCATCCACTCATGAGGGTCTGCCTTGGATCTGCTTAGTCTGCCAGCCACCGTGTTTTGTTCTAATGGAATAATGGAATGTACTAGGCCTGAAGTGTCAGAGAATACTGTAGAACCAGCTCCCAAGCCATCTCTGCCACCTGGTACAGACACAGTATGTCCTTGTACCCCCTTGCTTGTTCAGGTACCATCACTGCAGTGTTATCTGTGACCACTAGAACAAGACCCAGAATCCACAACTGGTGAAGAACATTTAAAATCACTGTCAACATCTCTTTTACATTTAATTTCTTTAGCGTGGCCTGAAGACTCCAGAAGCCTTTCAATTGACCTCCCATGGACACTGCTCACCACACATAATCTGAACAGTCCAGCTAGACAGACTAGACTGAGGCCTGGAGAAAAAGTATGGGATTTAGAGACAGTTGATCCCTCCACCACTGGAGTTCCTGTTTCACAAATCCCATTGTTGGTAACTGGAAATCCAAGGCATGAAGGTGCTGGGTCCAGCAATTCTTTAGAAGTACTATTAAATTTTTCTCATGTATAGTCTGGCTAGTGATATTATAAGGATCACTGATGCCAGGAGGCTGAGAATTTTGAGGAACTCCCTTGTTGAAGCAACCGCAGAACAGAGAAATCCAAGAAAATGCACTAAAGTCAGAACTTCATCTTTTGGCAGGAAGACCAGCCTTCTTATTCTGTCTATCCAACACCCCAAGAAAGTAATTCATTTAAAGGGTGACTTTTGAAGGTTTAATTAGAAACCCAGTGGAAAAGGAGGGATGCTTGTCTACGGACTTCAAGCACATGGATACAGAATCTGTGCAAATGAGCAAGTCATCTAAATAAGGAAAAATGTGAATGCCTAGGGTTTTGCAATAGACAACCATGGGAGCCAGACACTTTGTAAACACTAGGTGTAACTGAAAACCCAAAGGGTAATTCAGAAAACTGATAATGTAAGCTAGACACAACAAATCTAAAAAAAATTCCTGAAATTAGCAACAGGAATATGAAAAGTATCCTAGAGATCTAGAATCACCATAAAACAGTGGTCTACAAGCAATGCTAGGACTGATAATAAGGGGAGCAATTTAGACTTAGCACCTTTTACAAAGGTGTTTAGAAAGGACAATTCTTAGACGGTTTACCAGGAATAGTGGGTTTTTTTGGTACCAATACGATTATGGAGTAAAACATTTTCTGTCTGTGTAAAGCAGGCACTGGTTTTAGGATCCCTGCTTCTATCATGTGAAGGTTTACTAGAAGAAACACCTGTCTGGTCTGGTGGGTGTGGGGGAATTCCCCTGAAAGGGGGGAGTATTTTCTATCCACTGCCAAGTGTTATCCACTCCAAATTATTCTCATAACTCATTTTTAGGAGACAATTTGTGGCAAGTATGCTGGGTTGAGAGAGTCTCTGGCGGAAGGAGAAAAAGAAGAAAGGGTATGGAGGGGGATGGGGTGCTGTATGACACTACAGTCATTTCTTTGTGGGGTGATTATCCTTTTTCAGAAGGAATACTTCTCACTTGGTTTTGAAGAATTATCCTCCTGATAAATAAAATCCAACGCCCTGGATCAACTAATCCATAGTCTAACCAGGGGCTACAATATCCTAGACCTGGTCATTACCAACATGGGAAATCAATGCTCCATACCTATGGTCACCCTCTAGTCAGGTCTGACCATAAGCTAATCACTCTTAACATCCACATCCCACCCCCACCCCCCAGTAAAGAAACCACCATAAAAACTTCTCCAAAGCCAACTTCATGCTACTCAAGTCAGAAGTGACAAACTTCATGACACCCATGCAGACGGGAACTGAAAGTTCAACTGCTGAATCCTACACTAAGGCACTGTACGAGCACATCCACTCATGCATGAATCGTGCCATCCCAAATAGAACCAAAATGCTCTTATCCAAAAAAAGGAAGCCAATCTGGTGGTCCCCTGCCATAAACAAGCTTTACAACAAAAGGAAGAAACCTTTGCAGAAAAGAGGAAAATCCCAGGATGCAAAAAACTCCCTTACTAGCCTCAGTAAGAAACTGAGATGCCTCATAAAATCCTCCAAAGCTAGTTTATGAAAATAAAATTGCCAAAGATTCCAAAGACAACCACAAAGCATTCTATAACTTTGTCAAGAATCTAAATGGCAATGCTCAGATCTGCTCTGAGCTAAAACAGAATGGCATTAAATATACTGATCAGAAGGATATTGCCAATATCCTGGCAGATCGATTCAGTGCCAACTTCACCCCCC
The DNA here is from genome assembly GCF_019279795.1 of Protopterus annectens. NCBI lineage: Eukaryota > Metazoa > Chordata > Ceratodontiformes > Protopteridae > Protopterus > Protopterus annectens. The sequence goes on from NC_056750.1 coordinate 388,982,569, forward strand.
TCTCACCCCCTAAATGGCCCATCTCAATACCGGAAGATTGCCAAATTCCAGTAATAACGGCCACACAAGTACAAAACGCACTCTCTAAAGCCAAGAATACAGCATCCATGGGACCAGATGACATCCCGGGCTGTGTACTACATGAACTACAATATGAATTGGCACCTCACCTAAGTGTCATGTTTAATCATAGCCTCACCTCAGGTTTCGTGCCCACTGAGTGGCGCAGAGCTACAGTTATCCCAATCCACAAGGGGGGATCCACCTTAGATCCTGGAAACTACCGTCCCATCAGTCTGACAAGCCTTATCTGCAAGGCCATGGAGCGTATTATCATGGAACTTATAAACAAAGACATTGGCAACCTTCAAACACTGGACCCCACCCAGTTTGGGTTTGTGAAGGGCCGATCTTGTCTCCTGAACCTGATTGACTTCTTTGAATCAGTCTCCAGAGCCATGGACAAGGGTAAGGTGGTCCACACAGCCTATCTAGACCTTGCCAAGGCCTTTGACACCATCCCCACTCTGGAATCATAGATAAACTTACTAAGTTGGGCATTAATCCCTATGTCACCCAATGGGTTGCTAAATGGCTTACTGATAGAACCCACACTGTAAAAGTAGCTGACTCCAAATCCAGCTCCAGACAAGTGGAGTACCTCAGGGTTCAGTCCTGGGGCCGCTCTTGTTTGGCATCTACTTCTCTGAAGTACAGGACAACACTAAGGGACTCTGGCTAACAAAGTTTGCAGATGACTGCAAACTGGGAGCCATTATTGAATCCCCAAATGATGTGGATACTCTACAAAAGGGCCTTACAGAAACAGATGCTTGGTGCCAGAGCCATGGGCTCAAGCTCAATGCCAAGAAATGTACTGTTATCCCTTTGGGAAAAACATGTATCCATGAATTACCATATAGGTGGCAGTACACTAAACACAGAAAGTGTGATAAGAGACTTAGGGACACAGGTGGACAGTGGTCTCACCTTCGATAACCACATCGCCACAACAGTCAGGAAATCCTTCTATGTGGCACACCTCATCACAAAGGGCTTTTCATCCAGAAAAAAGGAAGTCATTGTCCCACTGTACTCATCCCTCATTAGACCCATTATAGAATACAACACCCCATTTGGTATGTACCTCTCAAGACATCTGCAACAACTGGAAAGGCCTCAGAAATACCTCACTAAAAGAATCACAAGCCTAAAGCAGATGCTCTATGCTGACCGCCTTAAAAAACTCCAGCTATACTCTGTCGCATATCGTCTACTCAGAGACTATCTCTGCTTAACATATAAGGCCATGTCAAACCCAGAGCTGTTGGACATGCTACACTTAAAGAAATCCCAATCCCTCAGAGCCACACGCTCCAGGGATCTAAACCTTGTCATCACAATAAACAAAACATGCTGGAGGGATAGGTTCCTGACCCAGAGACTCCCCAGACTCTGGAATAGATTGCCCATACATGTCAAGCAGAGTGCCTCTTTGGACCTCTTCAAGAGGAACCTTGACGATTGGATGGGAGAAAGGAAATTCACCCCAGGGATCACGTCAGTCGCCCTGCTAGACAGGGGTCCAGGAAAGTAAATAATGTGGGAAGAAATAGCCAGGGAATTGTTATGGCTAGGCTTGTATAGGCTCTAGGGCTGATAGCCTAGTACCAACCTATGAACCTATGATATTTACTTTTGGATTCCTCACTTTTATTTGTTTGAAAGTTTTGTTTCTTTTGCCCCTTGAAGGAAAATGCCTTGTTTGAGGAGAACTAGACACCCCATGCATTAATTTTCCCCTGTCATCCCACTATTTAAGAATCTATGTAACAAAGGGCCCAAACATCAATTCAGAACTTAAAAGGTGCATTCAAAATTTTGGCTTTTAAATCAGAGACGTTCTGATTACATAACCACACATACGGTCTTAATTCACAGAAGCAGCAGCATTTCTTGTGACTTTTTTCTGCATATACAAGTACACCTCTCAAAGCATGTTTTGAAACAATTTCATTCACCATAAGAATTTTGCTCTGCAGGTAAAAGTGCAACAAAATTATCCAAACTGTATATGCACATTATAAAATAAATTTTTACCTACAGCCTTCATTATTTAAACTTCTAAAGGTTAGATTACTAGGAAGAGACATCCTGCTGCCTTGTAGACCTAAACCATTTCCCTCACTATCAGAGGGCGCTGGATTGTTCTTATAAAAGTCAGCTGGGGAGACTGCAAATGAGTCAGCAGTCAAATGAGAAAAGAGACCGGTCATATTGAAGGAGACCTTATATTTTGTGTGAGTCTTTCTAGGGACGGCTGAAATAGATACTGGTGTCCTACTGGCTGGTAACGGGCGTGGGGGTTGGGATAACCACAGAATTGGCCATCTCATCCTGTATATGGTCATATACCCTGCCTAGCTCTGGGGTAGCTCCTAACTATTACCAAGAAATACACCACTAAATTTAGCAGCCATCTGAGGAAAAGTGAGCACTTGTTTGGACTGAAGCTCAGGTTCACCTTTAGAAGAATTAGAGTGACTGAACTTGGTGTCAATTAGGAAATCACCACTGTCCTCATCTGATTCTTCATAATTCTCTGAACTAGCCAAACTAGCACTGGAGTCACGAATGGAAAAACAACCACTAAAATTAGCTGTTTGCAGAACACTCTTAGCCAAGGAAACCACATTAGCCTTATCAACAGCTATAATCTGATTCTCAGTTGTATGAGGAAGCTTCTGTTTATTTTTCTTGTGAACTTCACTACTATACAAAATATATGGGGGCAGAGTATTATGTCTGGCAAGGGATCTCTTACCCCAGACTACTCCTGCACCTAACAGGTTTGGTTCTCCCACATCTGCAATAGGTACTTGAACAGCACCGGAGACGTGTCAAACACCCATTTCACAGTGGCCAGCAAAGTTATGCTACAGAGAGACGGGGCTAAAGGTAAGTGATCTGCGGGCCATACAGCGTGGCACTGACAGAATCACTAACTATAGGATGAGGCATACCTTTGTTTTGTTTGTTCTTTTTAGGTGCAAAGGAATTTGATGGGGGATACCATCAAGAATAAAAGTGGCAGCAGTAGATAGCATATCACCATAAGCACTTAAAGTTTCTAGTAATAAGTATGTCCCCATTAAAATAAACTCTGTCAAACTGTGCTATTATCACAAAAAATAGTTTGAAATGAGTTCAGAATTCTTTTATAACTAACAGGTGAAAAACTTCAAGTATACAAAGTTCAATCACCAAAAGCAACCAATGTGCAAAACCAGTATTAAAAAAGTACAGTTGTGTATACTTACCATAAATGTAGACGTTCAAGTGTATTCACTGTTGCAGTCATCACCTGTGGGTTATCCCTGCTGAGGTAGAACTTGGTCGTCCCGAATACCAGAGTCAATGTTTTTGTGCACTGGCTGCCGTCGCCTGTAGTCTGATGTCAGGTCATCAGTACTAATAAAGCAAGGCAGCTGACATCATTACATCAGTTGTTCTTGCCCTAACCAGTCAGAAGAACAAGGGAAGAGAGATAAGTGATCATGGTGGCTAAAAGTCACCTTGGGAAGCTTGTGTCCCCCATAGGGGAAGATGTTAAATGGGGAATGGAGGGAGGGAAACCAAGACTACAACAGTAAATACACGTGAACATCTACATTTATGGTAAGTGTACACAAAGTACAGTTGTGTACACTTACCATAAATGTATATGTTTGAGTGTATTCACTGTTGCAGTCATTACATTTAGGTAATCTGCTAGCAGGTTGCCCTCAGTCGGCCTGAATATCAAAGTCTTGGGTCCTGCGTCGGTTGCTGTCTCCTCCTTCCATGACGTCAGGTCGTCAGGGGTATAAAACAGGCAGCCGACACCATTTTCTTTAGTTTTTCTTGCCCCAGATGTCAGGTGCCCCCGAAATGGGGAGCAAAAATGTATAGAAATATATGACTATACATACATGCAATGGTCACAACATAAACTTTACCTTCATCTAAAAGCAAATACACCACAAAGGCTGTAAAATATAGTGAAGGAAAGACAAGCTGTAGAATATAGGGGGATGGCGGGTAGGTAACCTGGACTGCAACAGTGAATACACTCGAACATCTACATTTATGGTAAGTGTACACAACTGTACTATGTTCTTCGTGTTTCACTGTTGGAGTCATTACAATTGGGTAGAATCCCAAAGCTATGGATGGGAGGCTGGAGCTAAATAGCATTAGGGGCAAAGCAAAGCCTGCCCTGGACTTAGAGAAGAGAGGCAAATGATAATGCTTTTTAAAAGTATCAACAGAACTCCAAGTAGCAGTATCTAGAATGTCTTTGGTTGGTACCCCTCTGAGAAAAGCTGCTGATGTAGATGCAGCCCTGGTGAAATGAGACCTAATGGCCTTGGGCACCGGTTTACCATGATGCAAATAGCAGAAACGAATGCAGTGGCTTATCCACTTTGAAATAGCCTTTCCTTCTGATCCTGCGGCAAATGCCACCAGTAGCTGCTCAGTTTTTCTTAGAGATTTGGTCCTGTTTAAGTAGAATCTTAGTTGTATGTGCACGTCCAAGGAATGCAGAATCCGCTCCGCCTTGTTCTGCGGATTTGGATAAAAATTTGGCAGATGAATAGTTTGGTTAAGAGCCACACTGGATACCACCTTAGGCATAAAAGGAGGATTGGTCCTGAGGGACACCCATTCTGGGTTAAAAATAATAAAAGGCTCCACAGCCATGAGGGCCTGTAGCTCTGAAACCCTTCTTGCTGAAGTGATTGCCAGAAGTAAAGCTGTTTTCCATGATAAAAACTTTATATCTGCAGTAGCAGCTGGTTCAAATGGAGGCAGGGTGAGCTTTTCCAACACAAAATTGAGGTCCCATGCAGGAATTGGTGAACTTCTTGGAGGCCTTAAATCTTTGGCCCCTCTAAGATACTGTTTTAGCAAAGGATGAGAAAAGATTGGTGGCTCTGTGTTGTAATGAGCCGAGATGGCAGAGGCATGGATTTTTACTGATGAAAAAAGATAGGCCTTTGTCAAGCATCTCAGTCAAGTACTATAAAATCTGAGGAATATTTGGCTTTGCTGTGTCAGTTCCTTGTGCTTGGTTCCAAGCACAGAATCTCTTCCATTTATCAGAAAAAGATTTTCTAGTACTAGGCCTTCTGGCTTCCAAAATGACATCCATCACAGATTTACTGAGAGATGTTGTTTGAATAACTACACGATCAGCCATGCTGCCAGGTTCAGAGTTTGGAGCTGATTGTGCAGGATCTGATTGCTTTGTTGAGACAGTAAATGAGGTATAACCGCGGTGGTGGTGCTGCGGTAGCATTGTCGCCTTACAGTAAGACGCTGTCCAGTTCGATTCGCAGCTAGAGCGTCTTCTGTGTGGAGACATGCGTGAATGGGCATACCTTCGATGAAGGTTGTGCGTCAGGGCTGGCAACTTGGCATGTAAAAAACAAACTGCTGATCATTAGCGGACCGGAGTTCTGCTATTGCGACCCCTAACCGGGAAAAGCCGAAAGACACAACAACCAACGAGGGAGTTGAGACATATTCCTTAGGATTGGATACCAGTGTTGGCAGGGCCAGTTTGGGGCAATTAGAATAATTTTTGTTTTTTCTTGTCTGACCTTCAATAGGACCTTGGGAAGAAGAGGCAGAGGAGGAAAGGCGTAAACTGATTGGTTTTTCAAACTGAAGGATAGGGCATCCACTTTCCATGCTTGTCTGTGATAAATCCTTGTGCAGAATTTGTCCAGTTGATAAATCTGGGGAGAGGCAAATAGATCTATGTCCGGGCTCCCCCATTTCTTTATCATGCAGAAGACTTGTGGATCCAGTTTCCACTCGTGAGTGTCCATAAGGTTTCTGCTAAGGTCGTCTGCCAGAGTATTTTGTTTTCCTGGCAGGAATTGAGCTTGAAGATGTACTTGGTAAGTCAAGGCTGTGCCCCTCAGTGCCATGGCTAGTCTGCAAAGGGGGTAGGAATATGTGTCCCCTGCTTGTTTATGTACCACATAACTGTGGTGTTGTCCATCTTTATCAGTAGTTGTCCTGGATGAAGTAAGTCCTTGAAGGCTGTCAGGGCATTCTGAACTGCTAACATCTCTTGCTGGTTGATATGCAGATGCATTTGTTTTGGGCTCCATATGCCCTGAATGCATATCCCCGCCAGGTGGGCCCCCCATGCATAGTCTGATGTGTCTGTAGTTAGGGTTTGGCTGGCAGGGGGTAGAGTGAAAGACCGTCCCATGTTCTGGTGACATGTCTCTGCCCACCAAAGAAACTCCTGTTGTAGGCAGGGAATGAGAGGAATCATTGTTTCCAGACTGTGACAATGTTGACTCCATAAACTTTTTAGGTACCACTGTAGTTTCCTCACATGCAGTCTTGCATATGGAATCAGTAGAATGCAGGCTGCCATGAACCCCAAAGCCTGCAAAATCTATCTTGCAGCTAACTGAGTTTTGTTGCCATCTGTTTGAAGTAAATAGTCAGTTGCCTTTGTCTGGCGTGAGGAAAGCCATCTGGGCAGTCGTATTCAAGCTTGCACCCAGGAATGTTATCTTTTGAGAGGGTACCAGTTGTGATTTCTTTTCGTTTGTGTACCCTAGACATGTTAGAAGCCTTTTCACAAACGCCAGATGCTGAAGAAGAATGTCCTTGTTTTCTGCTTGAATGAGACAGTTGTCCAACTAAGGACAGATTTGTATACTTCTTTGTCTGCAAAATGCAATTACAAGTGCCAGGCACTTTGAAAAGACCCTGGGTGCAGCAGAAAAGCCAAAGGGCAGTGCACAGAATTGGTAATGCATGAAGCCAGCCTTGAAGTGGAGGTATCTTCTGCATGATTCCCTTATTGGGATATGCAGGTATGCCTCTTTTAAGTCTAAAGTCACTAGCCAAGCGTTCTTGCCCAGCATGGGCAGAAGCTGCTGCAAAGTTAGCATTTTGAATTTTGGCTGAGCTCTCTCAACATAGGACTGGCAAGACCAGACAGGAGGAGAAGGTAACCACACACAATACATACCCAGTCACACATGGTACCATCACAACTTCAAATCATACACATACTCACACAAAGACATACTCGGAGGCTCTGATCAAAAATTTACCAAAACAGCAGAGGCCACCAAAGCAGACACCCAAACAACTAACACCTCACGACCCAACACATGCAACACATAGACCACACAGTCAGAGTGTCAAACAGTCACAGCCCTTAAGGCCAAACAAAATGCCAGACACACTTGTCATTGGTGATTCCATAGTCAGACACACTGACGCCCCGCCACCAGACTGAGTAAAGAGAAGGTCACAGTAAGCTGCCTGTCGCGCTAGAATCCGCCACACTTAACGCAAGCACTCAGGTCTCAAACAGCAGGTACATCGCACGACTCAGTCATTGTCCACGCTGGTGTCAACGACCTGAGCGTACTCCTTGGACTACATGAAAAGGGACATCGGGAGCTCTCTGATTATGTAGCCCAGGCAGGTATGACCCTGACCTTGAGCAGTATCCTACCTTCACCTAGAATGATGCCACAATACAGTGATAAGATGATCAGCTTTAATAATTGGCTTAAATTCTGGTGTCATTCAAAGGGGATCCAAATGTCTGTCTGCCTGGGATGACATGCTGGACAAGCCACGCTGCTTCGCAAAAAGGACTGCTTGCACCTGTCACCCTGGCTCGGCTCCGGATATTGGCAAAGGCCCCCACCCCCCAGTGCCTTTTTTAGGCAAGGCTCAAATTCTAAACCTACCACCCTAGAACACCAAAAAGGAAAAAACTAAGGGTAATGCTGCTCAATGCCAGAAGTCTCAATCTCAAGATGCACGCACTGAGGCCCTTCTCAATATGGAGAACATCGATGTCTGTGCTGTGACAGAAACCTGGTTCAAGGCTCCTGAGAGCACCCCAGCACTAACAGGTTTCACCTCATATCATGCCCCCCGCCCGCCCCAACAAACACCAAGAAAGGGGGGTGTCCATATTCATAAAGGACACCCACACCTCAAGGTTGGTGGCAACGCACGATGCATCGGAGACCATCCAGGTGCAATTAACCATAGGCAAGACTGCTCTGCAATTTGTAGCATGTTACAGGCCACCCTCTCAAACTGAGGAACCTCACATGGCCTTCCTGAAAACATTGGAGGGGATAAATGTATCTCTTAACACCATCATACTAGGTGACTTCAACTACCCTAATATAGACTGGGAACACTACTCAAGCCCGAACACTCTAACCCAAAGATTCCTGGAGTTCATAAACTCAAATGCCATGGAACAACTAGTCACCATCCCCACAAGAGGAGAAAACATACTTGATCTCATCATCACGAACATGGGATCAAAATGTTCAACACCGGAAGTATACCCCTCACTAGTGAGATCAGATCATAAACAAATCTCGCTGGAGGTCCTCATCCCGCCCCCACCTGAAACAAAAAAGACCACAGAGAAAAAGTTCTCAAGCGATTTCAAAGATTTCACACTTCTAAAACTAGTGTGGTCTCCTTTAAGGCCCCTGAGCCACTGGTAAACATTACTCAAACCGCTGAATCACTTACAAATGCCTTCTACCAGCACCTACAGGACTGCATGGATCAGGCAATCCCAAACAAAACTAAGACTCTCTGTGCCAAAGGCAAGCCCCAGGTCCGACCCCACATAAACAAAAACAAGCTCACAAAAAGGAGGAAGCTACACAAGATAGAGCAAAACCTTGAAAGGTAAGACACCTTTGATCATTATAAGTAAAAACTAAGAGCTCTCATAAAATCATCCAAGGCAAATTTTGAGAGAAAATCGCCAAGGACTCTAAAGAGAATCATAAGGCCTTCTTTAGCTATGTTAGAAACCTAGGAGGAAACTCCCAGATATGCTCATAATTAGTTCAAAATGATGTGAAAATTACTGAACCTACACACATTGCCAACATACTGGCTGACAGGTTCAGTGCAAACTTCTCCCCTTCCCCAAAAGGAGAGATATCTATTCCAGAGGATTGTAGCCCCCAAACATCTCCAACGCCCAGGTGAGAACTGCCCTCACTAAGGCAAAAACACAGCATCCATGGGACCGGATGGTGTCCCCGGCTGTGTGCTTCACTTAACTCAACGAGGAATTAAACCCACAGTTAGGACAGCTGTTTAATCTTAGCCTCACCTCAGGACGCATCCCAAGGAGTGGCGCACGGCCACTGTGGTCCCACTATATGTGCCCACAGACTCTGAAAATTACCGCCCATTAGCTTGACAAGCCTTATCTGCAAAGCCATGGAGAGGATCATAATGGAACTCATAAATAAAGACATAGGGAACTTGCAGACTTTGGATCCAACCCAGTTTGGCTTTGTCAAAGGCAGATCCTGCCTCTTAAACTTGGTTGACTTTTTCGAGACTGTCACCAAGGCCATTGATGAGGAAAGGCAGTCCATACAGCCTACCTCGACCTGGCAAAGGCCTTGACACAATACCCCAGTCAGGTATCATCGAAAACTCATCAGCTTGAATGTAAACCCATACATCACAAGATGGGTTGCAAACTGGCTAAGTGACAGAACCCACAGGGTCAGAGTTGCTGGAGCCATGTCAGACTCAAAGCCTGTCACAAGTGGTGTCCCACAGTCAGTCCTGGGTCCACTCTTGTTCGGCATCTACTTTTCTGAAGTACAAGCAAACAGGAGAGGTTATGGTTGACAAGTTTTGCAGATGATCAAAACTGGGCCATAGTAGTCAAAACACATCTGACACAGATATCCTCCAGAAGGGCCTCACAGAAACGGATAACTGGTGCCAGAGCCATGGCCTGAAGTTAAATGCCAAAAATGCATAGTCATACTTCGGGAAAAACAAGGTTACCCCTAGCTACCATATAGATGGCAATCCACTGAGCACAGAAAAGTCATCAGGGATCTGGGGACCCAGGTTGACAGTAGCCTTCGCTTGACACTCATGTTGTTGCTAAGTAAGTAAAAAAAACCTATATATCGCCCACCTGATCATGAAGGGATTCACATCTAGATCAAGGGAGGTCATCACCTGTACATCATCACTCATTAGACCTATGATTGAGTACAATGCCCCGCTCGAATGTATCTGACCAGACACCTGCTGCAGCTTGAAAGGCCCCAAAAGTTCCTCACCAAAAGGATAAAGGGTCTCAAAATATGTCTTATGCTGCCCGACTGAAAGAACTCCAGCTCTATTCAGTCTCACCGCGCTTGCTCAGAGGTGACCTGTGCCTGACATATAAGGCCATGTCAAACCCAGATTTGATGAATATGCTTCACCTCAAAAATCTAGATCCCTCAGAACCACAAGGCGAGCTTCTAAACCTTGACCACATAAATATATAAAGAACGCGCTGAGGGACAGACAGATTCATCAGACTCCCTATGCTGTGAACAAAACTCCGGTGCATGTGAGGCAGAGCACCTGTCTGGCCTTGTTCAAGAGGAATCTTGACCAATGGATGGGAGATTGCAGATATACCCCAGGGATTACTTCAGTGTCACTGCTTGACAGAGGCACAGCAAAATGATAGGCATAGTTTTTATTCAAACTAAAGGGGTGGCGAAAGCCACATAACTATGGGCTAGGCTTATAAATGCCCTTGGGCAGATAGCCTAGTATGAACCTATGAACCTATGAACCTATGGTATGTCCAAGAATGTGTTCAAAATTAATAAATCCAGTATTGGGCGCCAGGCCTTGTCTTTTCTGGGTACCAAGAACAGTCTTGAGTAAAATCTTTCTCCTTTTTCCTGTTCTGGCACTGGCTGAATAGCCCCCATATCCATGAGGGACATAACTTGCTTCTGTGCCTCTGCCCACTGATTTTGTGGCAGATCTGGCCAACCATTTGGAATTGGCAGAGTATGGAAATGAAATCTGCATCCCTGGGATACTATGTTTAAAACCCACTTGTCCTGGGTATTAACTGCCAATTTTGAGCATGAAGTGCTAACTTTCCCCCTAAGCGGGCTGCCAAAAGATAAGTGCTTGGTGATGGCAGAGGGAAGTCATTGAGACTGTTTACTGTAGGGTTGCGCTTTATTTCCTCCAGATTTGGAGGTAGAGGCACCCCATTGCTTTGAACTGTAAGAATCCTGTGACTGGTATCTAGAGCCTTTAGAGTGCCTGGATTTGCCCAGTGAAGCTCTGTTGGACACAGGAAAGGACCAATTTTTTTGTAGGCCAATGTCTACTGAATCTTGGTGGCTGCACTTGTAAGAAGTCTTTTACAGTTTGCATAGACTTAGCTTTGTCTTCCATTTTCTTTAAAACCTATTCTGCCTTAATAACAAACAGAGTATCATGCTGTAAAGGTGCATCCAGCAATTCAGCTTTAACATGATCAGGCAAACTTTGCTCTTTTAGACAGGCATGCCTTTTAATCACAGATCCAGTAACTGCGGCCCTGCAGGACGCCTCTAAGGAATCAAAACCACATTGCAAAGTATGCTTTCCAACTTGTTCTGCTGCATGCAATAATTCCTGTAATTCTTTATTTTCCACACATTCAGAAATCAACATCATTTTCTGTTTCAGTAATCCCATAACATGCTGATGATATTTAAAGCATATGAAACTGTCAGTTTAAGGCCCTAATTTGCCAAGGTTGCAGATGTATAAACCTTCTTTCCCCATCTATCCAGCGCCCTGGAATCTCTATCAGAGGGGGGGGTAGGGTTTTTAGCTGTTGTGGCCTTTACACCTTTGGGACCCTGTGAGATAGTTTCAGGGTCAGCTGCAGGGTTTTTAAATAAAAATTTGTGTGAATCAGTAACACTGTAATATCTGTCTGGCTTGCTAGGAGCCGGAGGTAAATAGTCTGGAGTCAAGCTTGATTCCGAAAACACATCAACAATGTCTAATACAGGAGGTATGGCTAAAGGCCTATGCTGAGGGAAAAGAAGGAAATCCCTAAGCCTCTTTTTTGACTCTTGAGAAATCTTGACTCTCCCAATGAAAATGCTCCCTCAAAGTATGCAAGGTTTCTCCAAAGGAATAATCTTTCAGGAGGAGATGCAGATGGGATGAATTCCTCTGCATCTGAATCCTCATAGGGTGATACAGAAAATTTCTGATCAGAAGAGGAATCAGAAGAAATAGAAACCTGATCTGAAGAATCATAATCAGTGTCTTGCCTAGGCCTCTTATCAGGAGGGGGTTGGGAACCCCTGATCAAGGTAATTAGGTCTTCTGCCATTTTGATTATCTGTTTTTTGGGCATAGAGGCCTAAGCACATGGCTCATGCGTCGGTTATTTTAGCCTTAGAAGTTGCTTTTGTCTTTGTTTTGAAGCTGGCATCAGTTTTATATGGAAATGCTGAGGCCTGAAGACACCCTCAGAAGCCGGTGCCTGCTCAGCAGCTCCAGACCCATCCGAGGGAGAGACATCCGTGGGTACAATACTGAGAATCTTGCGGCGTGCCAGACTCCACATGGGTCTCGTTAGAGGCCTGCGACTCGAAAGTAGTGGGTATCAGGGGCTGAGAAAGCACCTCACTGAGTACCGGCGACTGGCTTAGGGGAAGCTTCGTCGTCGGTTTTGGACCTCGACGGTCTGTCTCTGTCCTTTTCTTTGCGTTTTTTTGTGAACTCCTGTAGTCGGATTGCTATCCGACGACATTTCAGGGTAGTTAAATCTGTTTCCAAAATATTTTGAAGCAAAAATATACAGATGCTTAATAGTTTGTTGGTTAAATCTAGCACAAAACCGACAGCAAAGCACATTATGATCTGGGCTTAGGCAAGGAATACAGTACAGATGGAAATCCTTATGAGGTATTTGCTTCCCACAAGTAATGCAATTATTAACTTTTACTGACACTGGTATGGAGCAAGAAAAAGTTTCCCCCAACAGGGTACTTATCTTTAAGTGAAGACTTTGGTTCTGAAACTCGAATTCAAAAATTTCAGGAGTCGGCCGACCGGCACTTACGAACTGTTTCTGCTTCAGGCACCGCGCGGCAAGAAAGACTAAAGAAAATGGCATCGGCTGCCTGTTTTATACCCCTGACGACCTGACGTCATGGAAGAGGAGAAAGCAACTGACGCAGGACCCAAGACATTGATATTCAGGCTGACCGAGGGCAACCTGCCAGCAGATTACCCAAATGTAATGACTGCAACACTGTACTATGTTCTTCGTGTTTCACTGTTGCACTCATCACCTGTGGGAGGATTCCCAAAGCTGTGGAAAGGGGTGGAAGGATAGGTTGAGTCCTAGGTATGGGTCAGGAGGCCCTGCAGAATTGAAGAGGCAAACCCTTCCCTAGACTTAGAAAAGAGAGGTGGGTTGTAATGCTTTGTAAAGGTATGGACAGAGGTCCAAGTGGCCGCTTCAAAAATATTCCTGGTAGGTACTCCTCTTAGGAAGGCAGTGGAAAGAACAGTTGTGTACACTTACCATAAATGTAGATGTTCAAGTGCATTCACAGTTGCAGTCATCACATTTGGGTTATCTGGCTGCAGGTACCCCTCAGCCGGCCTGAATACCAGAGTCTTGGGATTGCTGCATCAGAAGCTGTCGCTTCTTCCACGATGTCAGGTCATCAGGGGTATAAAACATGCAGCCGACACCATTACATCCGTTTTTCTTGTCCCAGAATCAGGTGCCCCCACAATAGGAAGCAACTATATGGTGTGGAACACCCCCAGGAAAAAGCAAATACACACAGTATAAGATATGTCAAACCAAAAGGATAGGTAAAAACAAAGACAATCAGGGGGCTGGAGGGAGGGTAACCAGTACTGCAACAGTGAATACACTCAGACATCTACATTTATGGTAAGTGTACACAACTGTACTATGTTCTGCGTGTTTCACTGTTGCAGGCATTATATTTGGGTTGATTCCCAAAGCTATGGAAGGGAGGAGGTAGATTAAGAAGCATTACGGCTAGCAATCAGGCCCTGTAAGACTGCTGTGGCAAATCCAGCTCTGGATTTAGAAAAGATAGGCAAGTGGTAGTGCTTGGTGAAAGTATGTACAGAGCTCCAGGTTGCAGCTTCCAGGATGTCCCTGGTAGAGACTCCTCTGAGAAATGCAGTAGAGGTAGATGCAGCCCTAGTTGAAGGTGTTCTTATCCCCTGTGGGGTAGGTTTGCCATTGTGCTTGTAGCAGAAATTGATGCAGTGTGCTATCCATTTGGAAATGGTTTGCTTTGAAATGGCCTTCCCCTCTGCCCCTGCAGCAAAGCTGACTAGCAGCTGGTCAGATTTTCTGAGAGGCTTAGTCCTGTCCAAATAGAATCTAAGCTGTCTGTGCACATCCAGACAATGCAGTAGCCTTTCCCCTTTATTCTGAGGATTAGGGAAAAAAGTAGGCAAATGATGGACTGGTTTAAGGTCACACTAGACACCACCTTGGGCACAAAAGATGGGTTAGTCCTGAGGGAAACCCTGTCCGCATGGAAGGTAATGAAGGGTTCCACTGCCATAAGGGCCTGCAGTTAATTAAGACACTTCTTGCTGAAGTGATGGCTAAAAGTAAAGCTGTTTTCCGAGAGAGAAATTTCAACTCTGCTGTAGCAGCCGGTTCAAAAGGGGGGGGGGGGGTAAGTTTTTCCTATACAAAGTTAACATCCCAGGATGGAATGGGAGCTCTCCTGGGGGGGGGGTCTTAAATTTTTGGTCCCTCTAAGGAATTGTTTTACCAGGGGATGAGAGAAGAGGGGTGCTCAGTACTATAATAGGCTGATATGGCCGAGGCATGAATCTTAATGGAAGAGAAGGATAGGCCTTTGTGGAGCATATCTGTTAAGTAATCTACTATATGAGGTAAGCTGGGCACCGTTGTGCCCATCCCCTGAGAATGGCTCCAGGAACAGTATCTTTTCCACTTTTCTGAATAGGATTTTCTAGTACTAGGCCTTCTTGCCTCACGAATGACATCCAGCACCTGCTTACTGAGGGTTGCTAGAGGTGAACTCAGGGGATTAGCCAGGCTGCAAGATTCAGAGTTTTTTAGCTGAGGTGCAGAATATGGCCCGCCTGCTGGGACAGCAGGGAAGGGGTCTGAGGCAGGTGCCATGGTCGTAGCACTGTCAGACTGTGCAAGAGAGGGTACCAGTGCCGGTGTGGCCAGTCTGGTACAATCAGTATTGTCCTTGGCTTGTCCTGTTTGATCTTTAGTAGAACCTTTGAGAGGAAAGGCAGAGGGGGAAAGGCATAGACTGAGAGGCTTTCCTAGGTAAAGTAGAGGGCATCCACTTTTCAAGCTTGACTGTGGGGAGTTCTGGTGCAGTATTTGTTCAATTGGTAGTTCTGAGTGGAGGCAAACAGGTTTACCTCTGGAGTCCCCCATTTGTTCCAGAAGAGCTTGAATATTTTGGGTTCCAGTTTCCATTCGTGTGGGTCCATGAGATTTCTGCTTAAGTCGTATGCCAGTGAATTTAGTTTGCCTGGCGGGAACTGAGCTTCTAGGTGCACTTGGCTGCTCAAGGCCGTGTTCCACAGAGCCATGGCTAGTTTGCAGAGTGGGGAGGAATGGGTTCCCCCCTGCTTGTTTATGTACCACATAACTGTGGTGTTGTCTGTCTTTACCAACAGTTGTCCTGGAAGGATAAGGTCTTTGAAGGCTGTCAGAGCATTCTGTACATCTAACATTTTTTTTTATTGATATGCAGGTGCATCTGCTTTGGGTTCCATTTGCCCTGAATGCACTGCCCTGCCATGTGAGCCCCCAATGCATAGTCTGATGCATCTATTAGGGCTTGGGCAGCAGGGGGGAGAGTGAAATGGAGTCCCTTGTTGTGGTTACATGCCTCTGCCCACCAAAGGAACTCTGCCCTTAGACAAGGAATGATAGGAATTGTTTCCAGGTCCTGAGAATGTTGACAATATAGACTTTTTAGATAGCACTGAAGTTTCCTCATATACAGTCTTGCATATGGAATTAACAGAATGCAAGAGGCCATGAACCCCAGGGCTTGCAGTATTTCCTTGCAGATAGCTGGGTTTTTGTGGCCTGTAGGTTGAAGTAGGCTGTCAAATAAATGTGTTTCTCTGGAGTGAGGAATGTCATCTGGGAAGTTGTGTTCAAGCTTGCTCCCAGGAATACAATCTGTTGGCAGGGTACTAGGTATGATTTCTTCTCGTTGATGGTGTACCCCAGTGAAGTTAAAAGTCTCTCTACAAATGCCAAGTGCTGTAACAGCAAGTCCTGAATCAGGCAATCGTCCAAGTATGAGTAAATTTGAATACTTCTCTGCCTGCAAAATGCAATGGCTAGAGCTAGGCACTTTGTGAATACCCTGGGCGCATTAGGTAAGGCAAAGGGAAGTGCAGAGAACTGATAGTTCATGGAGCCTGCCCTGAAGCGTAGGTATTTCCTGCAAGATTCTCTTATTGGAATGTGCAGGTAAGCTTCTTTTAAGTCTACGGTTGCCAGCCAGGCATCCTTGGCTAGCATAGGAAGAAGCTGTTGGAGAGTTAGCATTTTGAATTTTGGAACCACCAGAAAGGTGTCGAGAATAGATAGACCCAGGATAGGATGCCAGGAGTTTTCTTTTCTGGGAATCAGAAACAGTCTTGAATAAAACGCTTGTCCCCTTTGTTCTGCTGGGACAGGTTGAATAGCCTTGATGCTGAGAAGAGAGAGCACTTCTTTTTGGGCCTCCGCCCATTGGTTTGGGGGAGGTCTGGCCATCCACTTAGGGTTGGGAGTGAGTGGAAGTGGAATCTGTATCCTAGGGAAACTATATTTAAAACCCATTCATCTTGGGTAATGTATTCCCAGTTTTTTGTATGCAGGACGAGCTTTCCTCCTAAAGGTGCAAGTAGTTGAGCAAGGCTTGGAGGTGTTAAGGATAAGTCATTGTGCAATTTTACCATAGGGTGGTGGCTTACTACTCCCTGCTTTGGAACTGTGAGCCCCCCACTGCTTAGATCTGTGGATAGTCGTGGGTGGTCTGCTGCCCCTGGGTTTGGACTGAGAAGGCCTGGAAGGGACTGGAAAGGACCAGTTCTTTGAAGGACAATGCCTACTGAATCTAGGTGGCTGTACTTGTAAGAAATCTTTAACATTTTGCATAGATTTAGCTTTTTCCTCCATCCTTTTGCGGACGACTTCTGCTTTATTGCCAAAAAGGTGTTCATGGTTTAAGGGTGCATCCAGCAATTTTGCTTTTACATGATCTGGCAAGTTTTGTTTCTTAAGCCAAACATGCCTTCTAAGTACAGATCCAGTGACAACAGCCGTACAAGATGCGTCTAAAGCATCAAAACCACACTGCAAATTCTGTTTACCAGTTTGGTCAGCAGAATGCATTAACTCTTGTAAAGCCTTGTGTTCAGCACATTCAGGAATCAACATCATTTTCTGTTTAATTAGCCCCATAATATGCTGCTGATACTTTAACATATGAAACTGGCAATTTAAAGCCCTAATGGCCAAAGTAGCAGAGGTGTATACCTTCTTACCCCATCTGTCTAAAGCCCTAGAATCCCTGTCAGAAGGGGTAGGATTTTTGGCAGTAGTAGCCTTAATGCCTTTTGGTCCTTGGGAAATGGTCTCTGGAAACGCAGTAGGATTCTTGAAGAGGAATTTGTGAGTCAGGCACTCTACAGTACCAGTCAGGTTTCCTGGGAGATGGAGGCAAAGTATCCAGGGTAAGGCTGAATTCCAAGAAAATATGATCTACAATCTCCAGAATAGGAGGGACAGCTGCAGGTCTGTGCTGAGGCATGTTTAAAAATTCCCTAAGTCTCGTTTTGGACTGAGAATAATCTTGGCTTTCCCAGTGGAAATACTCCCTCAGGGTAAGCAAGGTTTCACCAAAAGAAAAATCTTCTGGAGAGGAAGCAGAGGAAATGGAATCCTCTGCATCAGAATCCTCATAGGTAGATAAGGGTAAGCCCTGGTAGTCAGAAGGAACAGAGATATCAGATTCCTGATCAGAAGAATCATAAGGAAAGTCAGCTCTAGGTCTCAGAGGGGGAAGGCTGGCTTCCCCTAATTACGATAATACGGTCTTCAGCCATTCTAATCATTTGTTTTTGAGGCATGTGGGCCTGAGAATGTGCTTTGGTCATCGGTTTTCTAGGCGTAGTGTGAACCTTAGGCCTGAGGTATTCGGTATTTTTGGCTAGAAACAAAGTCGTCGGTTTAATATGAAAATCGGTACGCCTGAATATACTCTCAGAAACCAGTGCCTGCACAGTGGCTCCGGACCCAGCCACGGTAGAGACATCTACATGTTCCATAGTCGAAGAAGCATTTCGTGGCATACCGGACTCCGAATGAGTCTCAGCAGAGGCCTGCGAATCTGTAGAAGCAGGTATCAGGGGCTGTGAAACCGCCTCACTGAGTACCGGCGGACTGGGGACTAGCTTAAAGGAAGCATCGTCGGCAGTTTTGGATCTATGCGGTCTGTCTCAGTCTTTTTCCTTACATTTTTTCGGAAGATCGTTAGTCGGATGGCTAAAACGAAGCCATTTCAGAGTACAGGAATCGAGAATGAAAGTATTTAGCTACAAAAATAGCCCGATGACGAATAGTTTGGGCATTGAACAAGGCACAATACAGACATTGAAGGATGTCGTGGTCTGGGCCTAAACAGGTGACACAGTAAGAATGAAAATCTCTATGAGGTATTTGCTTTCTACAGGCAAGACAATTTTTTCTGACATCAGTTACAGCAAGAAAAAGGAATCCCCAACGAGGTACTTATCTTTTTGAAGACTTCAGGAGTCGGCCGACTGGCATTGCGAACTGCTTCTGCTTCGGGCTGATGTAATGGCGTCGGCTGCATGTTTTATACCCCCGACAACCTGACATCATGGAAGAAGCGACAGCATCCGGCGCAGAAATCCCAAGACTCTGATATTCAGGCCGGCTGAGGGCTACCTGCAGGCAGATAACCCAATAACCCAAATGTGATGACTGCAACAGTGAAACACGAAGAACATGCGGAAGTTACCCTAGTGAAGTGGGTATGAATAGATTTACAGATGGGTTTCCCATGTAGTCCGTAGTAAAAATGAATACAGTGAGAAATCCATTTGGAAGTGGTTTGTTTGGAGATGGGCTTCCCCCTCTGCCGCTGGGGCAAAGCTTACAAGAAGTTGGTCCGTTTTTCTGAATGGCTTAGTACGCCCAGATAGTATCTGTTGTCTGTGCACTTCTAGTGAGTGTAGAATTCTTTCACCCTTGTTTTGAGGGTTGGGAAAGAAGGTGGGAAGGGTGTAAGGCCTGGTTAAGGGTCACATTAAATACCACCTTGGGCATAAAGGAGGGGTTAGTCATCAGGGAGACTCTGTCTGCATGGAAAAAGATGAAGGGCTCGACAGCCATGAGAGCTTGAAGTTCCGAGATGCTTCTGGCTGAAGTGATAGCTAGTAGGAAGGCAGTCTTCCATGAGAGATATTTCAATTCTGTGAAGCGGCAAATTCGAAAGGAAGTAAAGTTTTTTTCTAAAGCATAATTCAGGTCCCAGGGTGGTGTGGGAGGTCTTCTGGGAGGCCTGATATTAGAAGCCCCTCTGAGGAATTGCTTAATCAAAGGATGAGAGAAGAGGGGTGGGTCTGAATCATAATGGGCAGAGATGTCCGAGGCATGAATTTTATTTATTTTTTATTTTACATTTGTTAACCGGGGGTGTCTGACTGAGCCGGAAAGGCCCTTTTTCAGCAAAGGCCCGGGGAGAAAAGCTCCACAAAGAAAAATTACAGATATATTTAGTTATTTAGACATGATCTAAATTACAAAAGACATGTTTTACAGTGGTAAGCGGCACATCAACAGTTACACTGGAGTGAACAAACAAAAAAATATTAATTTAAAAATAAAGGTAATTAACAGATTTGTGGTGTACAGCTGAAATTTATAACATAGGTAGAATACATAAATAGTACACAGGTGCAGTACATACACTGTAGATTAGTCAGTGTTTGTGAGTAAGATTGAAAACTATTATCAAGTACTCTAGATTTAGTATGTATACCTTATCCGCTTTCACCAGCCTGGGGGGATAATCATGGCACTGCCAACTTTGCTTGAGATGTTGCCTGATGAGGTTTTTAAAGGAGGCTTTGGATGATGTGTATTGAATGTTATTGGGGACACAGTTCCATTTTTTTTAGCTGCTGAACTACTATATAGAGCATCTCCAAAGCTATTGTAGCTGTTGGTGACTTCTAGTAGTAGTTTGCTTGATGATCTGAGAGGCCTTTTGGCTGAGTGATGTTGTACTAGGTTTTTCAGGGCAGGACACTTATTGGGGAGGTAATAGACAGAATGACAGAGGCAGAGCTGATTGAAGGTTAGAAGGTTGGTCAGTTCAAGCCAGTGGGGCTGTCTCAAACCAGTACAGTGATGAGTTCTATATGAGCAATTTGCAGCAAAGTGGGCAATTCTGTTTTATAGCAGGCTTCCATTTTGCTTAGTTCAGTTTTGTTGAGATTAGTCAGAATGGGAGATGCATAGAGTAGGGTGGATAGAAGCTGGGAGCGAGCAATGGCTGATCTTGTGTTGTTGGTAAGAAATGGTTTGATATGGTAGAGTGATCCCAGTTTGGAATTTACTTTTTTAATAGTTAAATTGAGATGACTATCAAATTTTAGGTGGGAGTCTATGGTTATTCCCAATAGCTTAGCCTGTGCCACTGGAGCGATTGGAGTAGCATTTGTGGAGTAGACAGTGAATTGACTGTTATCAGTGTTTTTGTTAGAACTGGTTATAATCATAAGCTGTTTTTTCTTTGGATTGAGGATAAGTTGGGCTTTGGTAAGGTAGTTTTCAGCGTTAGAGAATGCTACTTGAGTTGTTTGCAGGAGGGTGGGAATGTTTTGTGCAGCACAGATTAAGGTAGTGTCATCTGCATACTGAATGATAGATGCATGCTGTGTGGAGGTATGGAGATCATTTGTGAAGACTGTGAATAGTAGTGGTCCTAAGATGGGACTCCTATAGTTATGGGCAGCTGAGGAGAGAGAGAATTTTCCCATTTCACAGCTTGGTACCTGTCAGTTAAGTAGCTTTGGAACCAGGTAGGAGTGGGACTTGATAGGTGATATTGGTTTAGTTTCTTTAGCAGGATTCGGTGTGAGACTGTGTCAAATGCTTTGGACATATCCAAAAAAAGAATTGACACCTGTAGGCCTTCATTTTTTAGACGGTTTACTGTGTCTGTGAAGCAGAGGAGGGCTGTAGTGGTACTATGGGCAGGTCTGAAACCATGCTGAGTAGGTGACAGGATGTTGCTGTCTAGGAGATAGTTTAGCATCTGGGTATGGATGCATTTTTCTAGGATTTTGGCCAGGAGGGAGAGTAAAGCAATGGGTCTGCAGTTATTAAGTTCAGTGGAGGTCCTGCCTTTATGTATGGGTGTAACATAGGATATTTTCCACAGTTTGGAAACATAGTTTTCAACGACTGATCTGTTTACGAGAGACTGGGATAGCAATAGCATCTGCTGTGAGTTTCAAGAAATAGCTGGGGAGTAGGTTGGCTGCTGTTGATGAGGTTTTTAGTTTGGAGAGCATGCTTTTGATTGAATTGGTGGAAACTGTTTTGAGGGTAAAGCTTGTATTAGTGCTATTTGTGTGTGTGTGTGTGGGGGGGGGGGGGTAGTGAGGAAGGAACTGTCCTGTGATAATAAGGATAGAATTGAGTTCACAAAGTGGGAGTTGAATTGTGTTTCAATGGGAACTTTAGTGTCAGGGGTGGTTGGTTTGGGGGTAGCCTTTTGGGTGGATTTTAGTAGCTGGTTTACATTTTTCCAAAATTTTGGGGGTTGTGCTAGTATTTAGTTTGTAATGTTGTGTAGCAAGATTTTTTGTCTAGCCTAACGCATTTTTTGCATGGTTGCGCAATTCTTGGTACTTAGTTAGGCTTTATGTTTCTTTGTTTTTTTGATAGTAAAGTCAGGCAATGTCTCTGGACTTGAGGATTTGTTTGGTTTCTTTACTGAGCCAGGGGTTTGTAGAGATTCTAACCTTGATTTTAGGCAATGAAGCGACCGTGTCTAGGTGTTGTAGAAATGTTTTGTTGAAATATGCTACAGCCTGGTCAAGTGGGAGGGTTTTTAGGGGGGTCCAGTCACAGTTACAGAGTAAAGTGTTGAGGATCTCAGGAGAGAATTTTTTTGTGTTTCTAGTGGATATATAGTTAGTGATTTTGCATATGCTTGTTCTACTCCGTATAAAGTATATTATGCTGTGGTCACTTAAGGTGTCTGGGAGACTGTCTGTGTGAGGGTACAATGTGGGGTTGTTAGTTAGGACCCAGTCAGGGATGGATTCCCGCTTAGATTTTTTATCACATCTAGTTGGAATTTGGACTAGCTGCTGGTAGTCATGTTGATTTATTAGATTACTTGGTGGTTCTGATATACAGGTGAACCAATCTAGGTTGAAGTCCCCCAGAATAAGGGTTTCTTGTGATTATGTGGAAGAGCACCAGGATAAGATGTCTTCAAGGCTAGCAGGTGTATTACCAAGTGGAATATAGATCACAATTGTGGTGATGACCTTTTTAGGGTGAAGTTGAAGTTGTGAGATAAGTATGTCCCAATTATTGGGGGAGGAGTAGGAGTTTGGTAATTGACGGACAGTTAAGTTGGACTTGTACAGTAAGGCAGTTCCACCCCCTTTACGAAGTGGTCTGTCTTGTCTAATGATATTGTAGCCGGTAGGGAGAAATTCTGAGTTAGCTATGTTGTTTTTAGCTAGGTTTCTGTTAAACCAACTATGTCTCGGAAGTAGTGTGCTACTGTGGCCTGGAGTTCAGGTATTTTATTTTTGATACTTCTAATATTAATATTTAGCATTAAAAGATGGTTGGTTTTGCTGCTGTTGTTGATTTGCCCACGGATGAAGAAAGTGGGGGTGTTATGTTCTGACATTTGTGTTGGAGCAGTTTGTGTTGGACAGGATGGATTTGAGCCTGGGTTGGGGTGGATATCCCCACATAAGGTGAGCCTGGTGTTAAAATGGTGATACAGATTTTGGGAGTTTGGTGAGGAGTGTGAGAAAGTATTGCGTTTTTTTGGAGAAGGAATGAGAGCATACGTGTTTAGTTCTGAATTGGTCTGTTATGTAGTTCTTGAACAATTGTGGGCAGATATTATTATAATGTGTGGTGTCTGTATATGAGAGTGCATAATGTAGTGTTGTGCTACTAAGTTTAGGGATATTGCTAGAGTGATAACTTGTGGTGGTGTAAAGAATTATGAGAAGACAGACTAGACTTAGTTGTGTGATAGTAATGGTTATAAAGTTTAAGTTGGTTCTAGGTGGGGGTTCTGAACAGGAATTACAGGGTTGTACTATATGTGGATGGGGAAGTAGTGTGGGTGATGTAAAAACACCTAGTGGGAATGAGAGTGATTGCGAGTATTTTGTGTGGAGCAAGTTGGTGTGGTATAATGTGATATGACTTGAGGAGCTGTGATTGGTGGAGGTGATGTGAGGGTGAGCTGTGTGTGTGGCTGCGATTACTATAAATGTAGAGGTATTGGGGGTGGGAGGGAATAGGGGGCAGGGGAGTGGAGAAAGCCAGAGCATTAGCAAGGGCGAAGGGAGCGGGGTAGAGCCCACCAAGACAAGAGAAAAAAGTAAGAATTACTTTACAAATCTGAACACTTTAACTCATTACCCCCGAGTAACGTCTCATAGCACCTCTGTGATTACATCCGAGCGTGCTATGAGACAAGAGGAATTTCAGGCTCTTACCCCCCGAGTGCCTTCCACATGCGCGGGAAACTTTAATGGTGATTTTTTGCTATGCTCACTTGAAAACATGCTGAAATCGTAACTAAAGTTGTTATTTAACGTCTATATTTACGATTCAGCATGTATTTAGTAGCTGTTCACATTAAACTTTGTTGAGAAAATCGGATTTCTAAGTGTGTGAGAAAGCAGGTGGTGGCAGCCAATCGGACTATTGCAATCTAAGCCACCACCTGCATAACCCCCCCCCCAACCTATGTTTCTATTGTTTTCACCAAATAAACAGAGGGTCCAGCAGCATGTATTTTCTTTCTTTCTGCTGATATTTGCAGATTTTACCTGCTACTGGATCTCTCTATTTATTCTGGGCACGGCTTGCACACATCAGTATTGAAGCAACACAGGTATCTTCTCCGGAGTTTCCTCAGTTCCAGGAAGTGCTTTTCTTGATAATTCAGGTAAGCTGTATGTTTTACAAGTGTGTGAGTAAGTGCATTACTGTTACGAAATTTAATCAGCAGTAGGGCAATGATCACTTTGAACTCTCACTTCTCTCTGTTATGTTTACCTTGTATTCTGTTAATTTTATTATTGTATACCATTATTTTTTGCTGAAAGGTATCGTATAAGTTAAGGAAAACAATATTTTATTTGCCTCTTGGTTAGATTATATAAAAAGTGAGTTGCCGGTTCTCAATCACAGTATGAAATGCTGAACCAACTGTTCTTTGACGTTGTTTGCATGTGTGTTTTGGTAATGGAAATGGTCTTGCTCTAAACATTGAGATTGAACCGGCAGGGTTGATCTCTTTGTTGCAATTTTTATATTGCCCGGCACCAGAGCAATGCAGAGAACACTTGAGCTGTTGCTTGGAAAAGATAAGTACTGCCTTCAGGCTTTACAAGTTTAAATGTATAACCACTTGCTTTTATAACTTTATTGTGAGTTGGCTAGACATGGGCTGGCACCATTTACGGATTTTTAAGACCTTTCCAGTTGCTACAGCAGAGTCCCGAATATTTATACAGTTTTAATTAGAAACTGCCTTATGCTCCAGAACTATGTCCTGGTCATTTCCGCTACCTGGAGTGGTGCAAGTAGGCAAAGTAACAATAGGATTTGCACTCTAAACAAGTAGATGGAGTACAACCTGCTATAGCTGAGCTACATACCTCTGCACTATCCAGAATTTATCAGATTCCACAAATCCGTAACTATTTTATTCCCGTTTTGCTCATGAGGTCGGGCTATTTCATCAACCGTGACCACCCTCCAGAGCCAATATTTCATTATCTTGTGTCGGTGGCATGTTCTTTGTGATGTGTATGTACTTCTGTCAAATCATTAAGGATCGAAGTTGCTTTCAGGCTTCATGTTTTTCAGAACATGCTTGCTAATGCAAAATCTGTCATCTAGTGACTTTGTCCGTTTTAAGAATAGTATGTCGGTCCTTTGTTTAGGGCTTTCTCCCCCCATTAATTGTGGCTGTTTGCTCGGAGTTCTTACTCCGAACTAGAAGCAATTTTGATTTGGCTTTTGTAACTCTTCAAAGTCGAGTACCTCCCACGTGTAGGTAAACTGGAGTGTTGGAAAAACCTGAATCGCATGTTGTTAAAATCCTGACAGTAAAACGTTAAGTGTGTGTGGTGAGGTGGCCCTCTGGAAAGGTGACAGTCTATCGTTTGGGGGTGCTCTCATAACTAGGGTTTTGTTTTTCCTGATATCCATGGTAAGTTGCACTGCGTCTTATTAATTCATCAAAAGAACAGCCCATAACCATATCGTCACTTTCCTCGTTGGAGTTGTTGGCTTACAGAATTGCCGCGTGTTTTGTAGTTAAGTGTCCCTGCTTATTTTTGGATTGCCTGATTTATCCCTGGATGTGGCATTTTTTATGACTGAAATCTGCTGTAGGAGGTATTTGCAGCTACCAAGGACTGAGAACTGAGTTGGAGAGGGTAGGTGAGAGCATACCCTAGCTGATATAATATCTACACAGTGACAGTAAGTTATAATTGAAATTATTAGTTTGCTTTCCTGACATCAAGGTTTACAGTGGGGTAGGTAGCAGCAAGAGAAAATAGTAGCAAAGGAAGTGGTTTTGTGACTACAGCTAAGGAGTTCAAGGAAATAATAAGTTACACAAGGTAGAATAAAGGCTGATGTTAAAAGTCTTGGATAAAAAGATGGTATAGATGGTATCTAACAACAAGAGTTGTTAGACTAGGTGGTCAGAAGGGTTGTTAACAAGTGAAATTAATTAATGTATTATGTGTTAACTATTGAGTTAACTATTCTGTGTAAGGCTTAGCAGGATGGATAAGGTTTTTGTATGCCTACAAGGCATAATCCCTGTAGCATTAGTTGTTTCTACAGACAAAGCTCTCTCATATGTGCTGGTGTTGGTTAATGTTTGTCCCTGCTTTTTGTCTGATTTTATGTGGGCTTTCAGAGATTCAGAGTTGCCCTTATGTGCCATGTATTATTGATAATGGGGAGAGGCTAACTCTGGGAAAGTTTTGTGAGCTGGACTAAATCATACCATTCTTCATTATATGAAACTGCCAGTGCAGCTTTATCATTACATTACCTCTTATAACTTTAATTTGCTCCAGTTAGAGGCCAGGGACTCTAGTGCTCTGCCAAAGTAGTCCAAATAGATACTTCTACCCAGAGGTCTAGTACTAGAAACATGTACAAAAGTGAAAGGGTGCATTATCTTTGTGAGCTGCTTCCGAATGTTTGGACCCCTTCACAGTTTCTGTCTTAGCAGTGCCACGTTACCGGTCTCAGATCATTGGCTCTGGAATAAGCTGTTCCTCTGTGCATTCCTAATTTACATCAAGGTTCTAAGTTCTGCCACTGAGGTTTCTGAAGGCTGGTAAGACCTTTCTCTGGGGTACTCTCATTGTCTGACCTCCTATCAGGAATCATATCCCTCCAAGAGATTGTACAATGTTGAAGGAAAAGTGAGTCTTTGTCCTTTTGAACCAGGTGCTGTGGTAAAATTAAAAATATCTGTTTTAAAAATGATTCATGTAGTGGCTTTTACTTCTGCTAGAAGAGTGTATTAGTTACAAGCTTCTGCACTTGCTCTTCATACTAATTTTCCACAAATTCCACAAAGTATTATAACAAAGGTGAATATTAGTTGCACTGTATGGATTCCCGCAGAGAGTTCTGATTTTATCCCATAAAATTTAAACTGTTAGCAAAGATGTCTTCATTTTGGTGGCTTAATAGTGGCATGGAGTTACCATATTTTTTGTGCATTTATCCTGTCAGTCATGTGTTGAATTTAGGTGGGAGGAAGGGATCAGTAATATGCAAGTGTTATACTATTTCACTGAATGACTCAGGTCTTCTCCTTACTGATGATGAGTCTGTGTAAAAGTAACAGCTGCACAATGTAATATGATGAATGCCTACTCAACAGGTTATGTGCAGCAATTATCACCTGTGTCTGAACAAGCATACCTTTGCAGCAATGAAAGGAAGGTCATTATCACATTAGTAATATGTGCAGTTACAATATAGCAGTGAGTCATTATCACTTTTCTGGGAAAAGTCTCAGCTGCTGTCAGTGTTATTCACATAAGGAAAAGTCATTATCAGTTTGAAGAATGCACCAGCCAGGTTGTGTTTCGCTCTGCTTGGAGTCATTGCAAGCAACCCCTCTCATTCTTCATCAACTGCCTACCCCTGCTTTTTTCCTTCCTGTATATACACACAGATACATACATATATAGATCTGTCTGTGTGAGTATCTTCTACAGACTTTCACCCCGAACCAGTTAATAAGGTAAGATGGTGCCAGCTTTGCTTCTCTCATACAAATGCTGTATGATGTTGTACCTGTACCATAACTCGTTTTGTAATAATCACAATTATTTCTTCCTGTACCTTAATTCTGCCATTGCCCCTATTTGCCATTGACTTTAGTGTCCAGGTAAGCCATAGCATAACTGCCTAATGTTACATACAGTCCTTTATAACTGCATGTCATTCACGACTGGTCTGGCCATTTTTGAAACATTAATCTTGCACAGAAACTCCCATTCCGGTGAACTTGTGTAGCACTCTTTCTCTACATATTATGATTTGAGCCTTTAGGTTCCCTTTTTCAGCTCAGTGCAACATACCCATTTTGTATTACGAAGATCAAACATGTCATCTTTAGGAAAGTACAGTTTTGTACCTACCATAAATGTAGATGTCCGATAGGTATGCATCTGCAGTCATAACATATGGGTTGTCCTGCCTCGGGCAGCTCTTCGGTCGGCCGGATTCCAAAGTCTGGGTCTGGCCTCGGCTGATGTCGCACTTTCACCGACGTCAGAGAGCCTGGGGTATGAAAGCATCAGCCGACACCATTTTCCTCAATTTTTCTTGCCCCAGATGCCAGGTGCCCTCTATGAAGGCTAAATTTGGATAAATGCCAAAAAATTCCAAACATATTGCAAAAATATATATATATATATATATATATATATATATATATATATATATATATATATATATACACAAACAAATACACCATAATAGATTCCCCCAGCTAGCTAATGGAGGGGTAAGCACCCTAGGAATACCACAGAGGGGAAGGAGGAAGCGTAAACCTAACTGCAGATGCATACCTATCGGACATCTACATTTATGGTAGATACAAAACTGTACTATGTCCTTCAAGGATGCATCTGCAGTCGTAACATATGGGTAGAATACCATAGCCAATCTGGGGGTGGAGGTACTAAGAAAAGGATGGTGTAGTTAAGATACCCTGCAGGACTGCTGTAGCAAAACCTGCTCTGGATCTGGAGTATAAAGGTAAATTGTAATGCTTGGCAAATGTATGCACGGAGCTCCATGTAGCAGCTTCTAAAATGTCCTTGGTAGCCACCCCTCTTAGGAAGGCTGTAGTGGTGGCTGTGGCTCTTGTGGAATGAGGCCTAATGTTTGCAGGAACAGTCTTTCCATGAAAGGAGTAACAAAAACGAATGCAATTTCCTATCCATTTTGAAATTGTCTGTTTGGAAATTGCTTTTCCTTGTGCCCCAGCAGCATATGCTACAAACAGTTGGTCAGTCTTTCTGTAACTTTTAGTTCTGTCCAAATAGTAGCGTAATTGTCTGTGTATATCCAGAGTGTGTAGAAGTTTCTCCCCTTTATTTTGTGGATTTGGGAAGAATGTAGGCAAGTGAATTGCTTGGTTCAAGGATACCCTAGATACCACCTTTGGCATAAAAGTAGGATTGGTTCTCAATGAAACTCTGTCTTGATGGAAAATAAGAAATGGTTGCACTGCCATTAAAGCTTGTAACTCAGATACTCTTCTTGTTGAAGTTATGGCCAGAAGGAATGCAGTTTTCAAGACAGAAACTGTAGATCCGCCGATGCTGCTGGTTCAAAGGGAGGAAGTGTTAGTTTCTCCAGCACAAAGTTAAGGTCCCAAGTAGGTAAAGGTGGTTTCCTTGGAGGATTGATGTTTTTGATTCCTCTCAGAAATTGTTTTAAGAGAGTATGCGAGAAGACAGGTGGATTAACATTGTATTCTGCTGAAATTGCTGAGGCATGTATCTTAATGGAAGAATAAGATAGGCCATTGTGGAACAATTCTGCTAAGTATTCCAGTATATGTGCCATGCTCATCACTGTCACATATAGGCCTTTTGTTGTGCTCCAAATGAGAAATCTTTTCCATTTTGCTGAGTATGTCTTCCTTGTGGAAGGCCGGCGAGCTTCCATAATAATGTCCTTTACTTTCTGGGATAAGCTATTCTGAGGAGGAGTCATGGTATTCTCCAGGCAGTTAGCTGCAAGGTTTTCAGGTTGGGATGCAGGATCTTGAAATTGTTCTGCGTCAGAAGAAGTGGCCATAGGGGGAGAGGCCACGGTTTTGTCTGCGACATGCTCTTCAACAGTGGGTACCAGTGTTGCCTTGGCCAGTCTGGAGCATTCAGAATCACTCTTGGCTGTTCTGCTCTGATCTTCAGTAAAACCTTGGACATTAATGGGAGTGGTGGGAAAGCATAGACTTTTCGAGCTTTCCAGCTGAAAGAAAGAGAGTCCACCTTCCATGCTTGTGGGTGGTATGTCCTTGAGCAGAATGTCTTCAGTTGATGACTGTTGGGTGAGGCGAACAGATCTATCTCCGGCCTTCCCCATGCTTGTGTTATGAGTAAGAAGATGTCTGGGTGCAGCATCCATTCGTGTGCATCCATGGTAGTTCTGCTTAAGCTGTCTGCCAGTGTATTGTCTTTCCCTGGCACGAACTGGGACTGTAGTTGTATATTGAGTTTCAGGCAAAGTTCCCATAGATTCATGGCCAGTCTGCATAGAGGGTAGGAATGCGTGCCTCCTTGCTTGTTTATGTACCACATAACTGTAGTGTTGTCTGTCCTTATTAGCAGGTGGCCTTGATGAAGGAAAGGTTTGAAGGCTTCGATTGCGTGTATCACTGCCAGCATTTCCTTTTGGTTTATGTGCATGCACAGCTGTCCTTGAGACCATAGCCCTTGGATACATTTGTCCTCCATGTGTGCTCCCCAACCTCGGTCTGAAGCGTCTGTGGTGATGGTTTGGTTTGCTTTTGGTTTGTTGAAAGGCAACCCTCTGTTGGACTGGCAGGCTTGAGCCCACCACAGGAATTCCTTTTGAAGGCAAGGAATGAGTGGGATCAAAGTTTCTAAGCTGTGACTGTGCTGAGTCCATACACTCCTTAGGTACCATTGCAATTTTCTCATATGCAGCCTGGCTTGTGGAATCAGAATTATGCAGGATGCCATGTAACCCAGGGCCTGCAGGATTTTCCTTGCAGTCAGCTGAGTTTCTCTTGTCAGATTTTTGAAGTAATCCGGAAGTTGTTTTTGTTTTTCTTCTGTGAGAAAGGCCATTTGGGTGGTTGTGTCTAGATTTGCACCCAAAAAGGTTATTCTTTGGGATGGAACAAGTCTTGATTTTTGGATGTTGACTGTGTATCCCAAGGCCTGTAATAGGTGGATGGCATATTCCAAGTCCTTTAACAAATTTTCCTTGTTGTCCGCTTGTATAAGGCAGTCGTCCAGATATGGGTAGATTTGAATCCCCTGAAGTCTGCAGTGTGCAATTACTGATGCCAGGCATTTCGTGAATACTCTGGGCGCAGTAGATAAGCCAAAGGGCAATGCTGAGAATTGATAATGCTCTGATCCTGCAAGAAATCTGAGGTGTCTTCTGCAACTTTGTCGAATAGGGACATGCAGGTATGCCTCCTTGAGATCTAGAGTCACCAGCCAAGACTCCTTGCCCAGCATGGGAAGAAGTTGCTGTAGGGTCAGCATCTTGAATTTTGGCACAATGAGGTAAGTATTCAGTGCGGACAGGTCGAGAATAGACCTCCACTGATTTTCTTTTCTTGGAACAAGAATAATCTGGAATAAAATCCTTGGCCTTGTTCTGAAAGAGGTACCTTTTCTATGGCTTTCATTTGTATTAATTTGGTGATTTGCTTCAAAGCCTCTGCCCTCTGATTTGGTGGCAGGTCTGGCATTCCTTTTCTTTTTAGCAATGTGTGGAAATGGAACCTGTATCCTTTGTCTATTATTTGCAGTGTCCATGTGTCCCTTGTAATGTAATGCCAATTTTTTGAGAATAAAGAAAGCTTTCCGCCCAATGGTGCTTCTAATTGAGCCCTGGTTGGTGGAGTCAAAATAAAGTCATTGAGTCTGTCCTGGTGTAGCAGTTGTTGTTGTTTCTGCACTACCTCTCTGGTTGGGAGGCTGCCACTGACGGCCTCTGTAGGAACATCTAGCTTGCCCTCTACCTCTGGCATGCCTGTTCCTGCCTCTCTGGGATCTGTCTGAGTCCGGAAAGGACCAATTCTTAGTAGGCCAATTTCTGCTGAATCTCGGTGGTTGTACTTGCAGAAAGTCCATGACTGTTTGCACAGATTTTGCCTTTTCTTCAAACTTCTTTAAGACCTCCTGAGCCGTGGAACCAAATAATTTTTGTTTTTCCATTGGAGCATCCAGGAGCTTAGCTTTAACATGGTCTGGTAGAAATTGTTCCTTCAACCAGGCATGCCTACATATGACTGCCCCTGTCATAGCTGACCTACATGAAGCTTCCAGTGCATCATAACCACACTGCAAAAAATGGTTGCTAACCTGCTGAGAGTTATGTACCAGATCCTGAAGTGATTTACGGTCTAGGGGTTCAGAAGAGGAAAGCTTCTTATGCAATCTAACAAATACTCTTGGTACTGAATCATATGAAATTGACAATTTAATGCCCTCATGGAAAGAGTTGCAGAAGTATATACTTTCTTTCCCCATCTCTCTAAAGCTCTAGACTCCCTTTCAGAAGGTAGAGGATTTTTAGCAGTGGCAGCTGCAACCCCTTTTGGGCCCTGGGAAATAGTTTCTGCGTCTGCAGAGTGGGCCTTGTACAGGTGTAGATGAGAATCCGGGACCCTGTAGT
This sequence comes from Protopterus annectens, assembly GCF_019279795.1. Lineage (NCBI taxonomy): Eukaryota > Metazoa > Chordata > Ceratodontiformes > Protopteridae > Protopterus > Protopterus annectens. The sequence goes on from NC_056750.1 coordinate 389,014,730, forward strand.
ACCTATCAGGTTTGGCAGGAGCCGGAGGGAGAGAATCAGGGGCTGTACTAGCATCAGAGTACACATCATCAATAACATTCAAAACAGGAGGTATAGCTAAAGGCCTATGCTGAGGTAAATGTAAAAAGGTCCTTAATCTCTTTCTAGAATCGGAAAATTCCTGGCCCTGCCATTGAAAATGTTCTCTCATAGAGTGCAATGTCTCACCAAATGAAAACTCTTCAGGGGGGGGAGGCCGAAGGGATAGATTCTTCAGCATCAGAATCCTCGTAGGCCGAATAAGCCTCCTCCTGGTGGTCTGACAACACAGATCCATCCGTAGACTCATCTGAAGAGTGGGGGTCAGAGGGCTCAACCCTGGGCCTTTTGTCTGGTGGAGGTTGAGAGCCCCTGTCCGGGTGAGGTTGAGAACCTCTAATTAAAGAGATAAGATCCTCTGCTAGGCTGAGAATCTGAGAGCCAGTAGAAGGCCTATGAGAGGTAATCTTGGGAGGCAAAGCTTTAGCAAGATTAGCAGCTTTAGCCCTAGAAAAGGCCTTAATAGACATGGATGCAGGAGGTCTGGCTGCACCACGTGCAGGAGTAGACTTGTCTAAAGGAATGGTGTCGGACAATTCCTGGACACCGGTTTCAGTAGGTAATTCAATAACCGACTCGGCCGGGGCCTCCGGGGCCGAGGTAGTCGGTTGAGTGGATTCGGTAATAGGAAGCACCGAGGACTCGGTTTCAGCCGAAACCGAGACACTCGCGGTAGGCCTGACCGTGGTTTCAGACGAAACCACGTGCCAAGAGTGTCGGTCCTTGTCCTTTCGTTTTTTAACCACATGCGAAGTCGGAGTCTCCGACGGCATCTTGTATGCAAAATTAGCCCCAAAGAATTCCTCTGCAAACTCCGACCGACGTCTAAAAGTTCATCGGTTGAAGGAAGCACAGGCTGAGCAGGCCGAGATGTCGTGGTCTGGGCCTAAGCAAGGGAGGCAGTAAGAGTGGAAATCCTTATGAGGTATTTGTTTCCCACAAGTTAAACAATTATTTACTTTATCTGACATCGGCTGAGACAAGAAAGAGTCCCCAATGGGGTACTTAGCTTTTTTGAAGTCTTCGGTAGCTGAATTACAGGAGCTGGTCGACCGGCACTTGCGAACTGCTTCTGCTTCGGGCACCATGCGGCAAGAAAGACTGAGGAAAATGGCGTCGGCTGATGCTTTTATACCCCAGGCGCTCTGACGTCGGGGAAAGTGCGACATCAGCCGAAGCCAGACCCAGACTTTGGAATCCGGCCGACCGAAGGGCTGCCTGAGGCAGGACAACCCATATGTTATGACTGCAGATGCATCCTTGAAGGACATCTTTGAAGCAGTAACATGGGGAAGGAAAAAGAAACAAGTTTGTCACTATTTCTTGTTTCCATTTTGTCTGATTATTTCTAGGCAATTTTCAGCATTTTGTGCTTTGCAGCCGAGACTGTCTATGGTGTCTGGCCTGGTGTACCTCACATATTGATCCTAGTCAGTTTTAATTTGATGTGTTTATAATTTCATATAGTGATGGCCATAGAAAATAAGTGGACCTTTCAGCAATGGGTAGCTGATTATGTAACTTGGGTTTTGGCAAGTAGAGTGAATCTGGCAGTTTTTGGGGGGGACTTGTCTTTTGAGTGTTGTAAGCAAAGTTAAAAATGCAAGTGTAGTTTCCTGTTAGTCTTACCCAGATTGACCAAACCAGCAACCCCAAAGCATGATACTGCCACCACCATGCCACTGTGGGTATGGTGTTTTTTTGGTGATGCAAAGTGGTGTTTTTGTGCCAAACGTATGGAATTGTGCCCAAAAGGTGCAACCTGGGTCTCATCAGGCCATAACACACTTTCCCACATGCTTTTGGGAGACTTTCTGTGCCCCTTGTCAGTGTCCACCCATGCAGTATTTCAGGTAAGGTAAGACTGTGTTCTGCTGCTCTGGGAATCACTGGAAAGGGAGCAGCAAAAACCCTAAACTGTCCCATTGCAGAATCTTGTGCTGGTGGGTGCATTGTGGGGGGCATACCCAGCCAGCACAGATCTTGTGATCCACCTGGATCGCAGTTGGGAACTTGGGAGACTCTTCAGCTCAGTCCCACAGTGCTACTATCCTAGGTAAGCACGGGCTTGGGGGTGCCACTGTGATGCAATGTTTCCCTCCGGGAAAGGACACATGCAAAAAGACACAGCCTGGGTCAAGTCTTGGACTTTTGACATGTTGCCTTGATGTAGCTCTCCACTCAGTCTCCCTCCCTTCAGGTGTAGTCAATGTATGCAGGTGAGGGTAGTAAATGTATGAATGTCAGGGCAGAAATTAGTGAGTTACTTCAGTCCTTCATCCCTCAGATCCATTGCTGAATGGGCACATGTAAAGAGAAAAGGTAGAGGCAAGGCAGACTGCTAACAGTGAATGAGGTCGTGAAACCATAGTGGTATCAGCAGTCTGAGTGGGTAGCCAACACAGCTATGGGATACTTCAGATAACCAACATCTGGAGCCCCATGCCTGTCCTTGGCATATTAGTGGAGCTGCGGTTTTTACCTTGCTCTTTACATGTACCCATTCAGCAGTATGTTGGCTACACCAAGAATGTGTATATTTACAATCATATGTGTCTACATGGTAAAACAACTGGTTCTGAATGCTGTACACATGTACATACATCAGTTTTGTTAGGACTTAGGTTATGTAAATTATGAATTTGTTTTTCATATTTTGGTAAATAACTTTGCAAGGGAGCATCTGAATGTGTTAAGTAATACATCATTTTGAAAACAGTATTGATAGTTCTAACATGGTAAAAGAATGTTGTACTCATATGCAGATATCAACGTTTGTTTCAGACTTAGGTTATGGAAATTATGAATTTTTTTCAAATTTTGGTAAATAACTTTGCAAGGGAGCATCTGACTGTGCCAAGTAATACCTCATTTTGAAGACAATATTGCTGGTTCCAACATGGTAAAAGAATTGTGCCTGTATGTTGGACACATGCAGATATCAAAGTTTGTTTCGGACTTAGGTTATGGAAATTATGATTTTTTTCATATTTTGGTAAGTAACCTTGCAAGGAAGTATCTGAATGTGCCATGTAATACCTCATTTTGAAGACAGTATTGCTGGTTCAAACATGGTAACAGAATCATGCCTGTATGTTGAACACACGTGCAGATATCAAAGTTTGTTTCAGACTTAGGTTATGGAAATTATGATTTATTTTTCATATTTTGGTAAATAACTTTGCAATGGAGCATCTGAATGTGCTAAGTAATACCTCATTTTGAAAACAGTATTGATAGTTCTAACATGGTAAAAGAATGGTGCCTGTATGTTTTACTCATATGCAGATATCAAAGTTTGTTTCGGACTTAGGTTATGGAAATTCTGATTTTTTTTTCATATTTTGGTAAATAACTTTGCAAGGGAGCATCTGAATGTGCCAAGTAATACCTCATTTTGAAGGCAGTATTGCTGGTTCCATCATGGTAAAAGAATTGTGCCTGTATGTTGGACACGTGCAGATATCAAAGTTTGTTTCTGACTTTGGTTATGGAAATTATGATTTTTTTTTCATATTTTGGTAAATAACTTTGCAAGGGAGCATGTCAGTGTGCCAAGTAATACCTCATTTTGAAGACAGTGTTACTCCTTACACCATGGTAAAAGAACTGTGCCTGTGCATTGTACACATGTACATATATCACAGTTTGTTTAGTCTTGTACGAATATGAAAATTATACATTTACAATACTTCTCATTATTATGCCCATATCTTTGCAAGGGAGCATGGTGATCACACAAATGATGCATTATTTTGAAGCTGACATTGAGACGCACAACTTCTACACTGATATGTAGGCTCTGTCTGATACAGGTGATGAGATATTATGAGTTATTTATCAATTATGAGAAATATTATATTAATCATATTTCTGTGAATATCTCATGAAAAGAGCATCACACAGTAATGGTTAAGGTATCATTTTAAAGTTGACATTCATACTAACAAATTCAAATTGTATAGGTCTGCATGGTACATTGACCAAGATATTGTACTTTGCTTTTCCAAAAAGGTAAAAAATATGCACAATATCAGCAATCCTTGACAAATATTTAATAATGACTTTGATATGCACTATCAACATTTACACTGTTGGAAAGGTCAGTGTCTGCTGAACAACTTTCGCGTCTACATTTTTTTGTCTAGCTCTTACAGTTAAAGAATTTTTAACATTTGTTTTCTGTATGATATTACAAATGGATTTTCTGAAAATGAGCTCAGGCTGCACTGTTGTTCCTATGGTGGAATTAAGCAGGCAGCTTTTTCTGAGATGCTTTGGAGTGAATGAGTTAAACAAATTCCTGAGGTCTAATGGCTTACCAGCAAGCAGAATGTAATTGCTGAAGAGCACTTGTGTCCTGGTGGGAGACTAGACGGTTCCATGCTCAGCAGGATTCTAATATAGACAGTACTAGGGAGGGAGATTGCACAAGGGGTGTAAACGAGGTGGAATGCAAAAACACCAGAGGCAATCAGTGGAAATCGGGGGGTAAGTGAACTATCTGTAAAGTGAAGGAGAGAAGATACAGCAAAGTTTATTAAAGTTGGGAATGTGTCTTCACACAGACTTGCTGATTAGTAACCAGTTTGTGCACAGATTAGAGTAGGGAGATGCATTAACAATGAAGGGGAATGTATAGAGATGCAAATAAACAGGTGGGCCACCAAGTGATACAAACTAAGGCAAAAAGCACTGAGAGGGCTGCTTGATGGTTAATTTAGTCAAAGGGATCTGAATTAAATGTATACTGTCTATTGGACAGTTAGGATTACTGTACTAGCTGGGGGGGGGGGGGACACAAGGCTACAACAGTCAGTTTTATTAGCAAGCTGAGAACTACTAAGAAATACTGCTAATGTAATAGCTTCACTCTCATAAAACATACAAGTAGAATGCCTGGGTGGACTGACCCTGCTCTTGAGGCTCAAAATGTATATTCTTGTTTAGTTTGCAGTACTGATTCCTTCTTATACTGTATGGGTGGAGTGGTAGCCGCAGACTGCAGATTTGCTTGAGTGTGCTCCTGCTCTTGAAGCTCAAGATGTATATCCTTGTTTAGTTTGCAGTACTGATACCTTCTTATACTGTATGGGTGGTTGCCGCAGACTGCAGATTTGCTTGAGTGTGCTAAGTAGAATGCCTGGGTGGACTGACCCTGCTCTTGAGGCTCAAAATGTATATCCTTGTTTAGTTTGCAGTACTGATTCCTTCTTATACTGTACGGGTGGAGTGGTAGCCACAGACTTGCTTGAGTGTGCTCCTGCTCTTGTGGCTCAAAATGTATATCCTTGTTTAGTTTGCAGTACTGATTCCTTCTTATACTGTACTGGTGGAGTGGTAGCTGAAGACTGCAGATTTGCTTGAGTGTGCTCAGCAAGCAGAATGTAATTGCTGAAGAGCACTTGTGTCCTGGTGGGAGACTAGAAATTTTAATAGAGGAGAAAGAGAAGCCACTATTGAGCAACTCTGCTAGGTAATCCAGGATTACAGGGATGGAAGGTTGGCAGGTACTGCCCTATTTGCATTGTTTCCAGGAGCAGAATCTTTTCCATTTTCCTGCTTATGATTTTCTTGTGCTGGGCCTTCTGGCCTCTGTGATGATGTCCAGGACCAGTTTGCTTAACAGGGACTCCTTGTTAGTTTTTAGTATATATGCCATGCTGAAAGATTGAGAGTCTGTAGGTCTGGGTGTAGTACCTTCCCCCTCTCCTGGGTCAAGAGGTCTGACATCACGGGAAACAGCTTTGGGGGGTGTAGGTACAGACTGTGTAATAAGGGGTATCAATGCTGTCTGGGCCAATCTGGAGCAATGAGGATGGCCTTTCGTTTCTCCTCTCTTATTTTGATCAGAACCTTGGAATAAGGGGCAGAGAAGGGTACGTGTACACAAAGAGGGAGTTCCAGGGGAAGGTCAAAGCATCCACCTTCCATGCTAGGAGGGGATACTCCCTGATACAGATCTTTTGCAGCTGGTGGTTGAGGTGCGAGGCAGAGAGATCCACTTCTGAGGTCCCCCACTCCTGAGTAATTTGCAGAAAGACTTCTCTGTGGAGCTGCCATTTGTGGTGGTCCAGTAAGTTTCTGCTTAGGTGGTCTGCCAGTGTGTTGTTGATCCTTAAGTATTGGGCAATTAGGTGTAGCCCCTATGGAGGTGGCTGTAAGCCAAAGACTCATGGCTAAACTTCACAGGGGGTAAGATTGGCTGCCTCCCTGCTTGTTGATGTACCACATTACTGTGGTGTTGTCTGTTTTTATAAGGAGGAGCCCTGGCCTGAGATGGGGTTGGAAGGAAGTCAGAGCCTTTTGCACTGCCATCATTTCTTTCTGGTTGATGTGCAAGTGCAATTGCTGGGCATTCCAAAGGCCTTGGGCACACCTGTCTGCTAGGTGAGCACCTCAAGCAATGTCTGAGATGTTGGTAGTGATGGTCTGGCATGAAGGGTGCAGGATGAAGGGAAGACCCATGTTCATGGCACAGGCCTCTGCCCACCAGAGAAATTCGGCCTTTATACATGCGATCAAAAGGAGAGTGGTCTCTAGGGACTGAGAATGCTGACACCAAAGATTCTTTAAATAGCACTGACGTTTTCTCGTGTGAAGCCTGGTGAGAGGGGATAAGAAGGATGCAAGATGCCATGTATCCCAGGGCTTGCAGGAACTTCCTCACGGTGCGGTGACTTCTGGAAGCCAGCTGGGTGAAGTAGACAGGCAGGAAGCTCTGCTTTTTTGGGGACAGGAAGGCCATTTGGGTTGCTGTCTCTAGCACAGCTCCCAAGAAAATAATTTTTCTGGAGGGGTTTTGTGTTCATTTTTTTTTCTCTTTGATGGTGAGCCATAGGGAAGTTAGGAGTGGTTTGACAAAGAGAAGGTCTTGGAGCAACTTTTCTTTGCACTTTGCCTGAATGAGGCAGTCGTCCAGCTAAGGGTAAGTCTGTATATTTCTCTGTCTGGAGAATGCTATAGCCAGGACCAAGCATTTGGTGAATACTCTGGGAGCAGTAGATAAGCCAAAAGGCAGTGCAAAGAACTAAAAGTGTTGATAGCCTGCTCAGAAGGGCAGGAATTTTCTGCACGATTCCCTGATGGGGATGGATGTGGAGGTAGGCATCTTTTAGGTCTAGTGTCACAAAATCCAGGCATTTTGGGTCGATATTAGATCACCAAATGCCTAAAAAAGCGAACAGTGATTAATCGACCCTGTGTAAGCGAAAGCTTACAATTCCGAACTGTCAGAAAAGCGATTTTTTTCTAAGGAAAAAAAAAATCACTGTTCCAACAAAAAGAAATAAAAAAAAACCCACTTTAAACGTTACATTAAGTGGGGAGCTTTGCCTTTCCACGCCCCCCGATGTGGGGGGCTGCAGCCCTCCCACACACCCCCTAATTAAATATACCAACTCCGAAACCGCACTACAGTGCCGAAAACAGCAAAGTAACAAAGCGGCCAAATGAATTCTTTCCCAGGGAAAGAATTTGCTTAAAAGCCGCTTCAATATTTTGCCGTTTCAGTCTTTTGAGTTCGACCAAGAAGCATTTGAAAGAATGCTTCTTCAGTTTTCTAATAAGGAACCAGCATTTTGTGAGAGCATATGCAGGAACTGCTGCAAGGTTTGCATTTTGAATCTGGGGACCACCAAGGAGGTATTCAGTTTGGAAAGATCAAGGGTGGGGTGCCAAGTGCCCTCTTTTCTGGGAACAAGGAATAGTCTGGAGTAAAAACCTTTTCCTATTTGATATTGAGGGACAGGTTCTACTGCCCCCTGGGATATTAGAATTTGGACTTGTTTTAATGCCTCTGCCCACTGGTTTGGGGGAGATCTGGGTACCCTCTTGGAATTGGGAGTTTGCTGAAGGAGAACCTGTATCCCTGAGAAATTACTTTTTAAGACCCATTGGTCTTTGCTTAGAGAAACTCAATTGTCCTTGAAGAGGGTGAGCCTTCCTCCTTGTTTTTGATGAGTGAAAGGAGGGCAGAGGGAGGAGTGAAAGGAGGGCAGAGGGGGGAGTGAAAGGAGGGCAGCGGGGGGAGTGAAAGGAGGGCAGAGGGGGGAGTGAGAGTCATTGTGAGTGCTTGCCATAGAAGCTTGGCTTAGAACTCCCTGCCTTAGAGATGGAAGTGGCCCATTGTTTGGTTCTTTGCTGGCCCTAGGATGGGGGCCTGGATGGCCTGTTCCTGCAGGGCTTACCTTGGCCCTGTCTGCTAGGTGAAGGGAAGGCCCGGTGCTTAGAGGGAAAGTTCCTGCTGAATCTGGGAGGTTGAACTTGAAAGAAATCTTTCACTGTTTGCATACATTTTGCTTTGTCTTCCATCTTTTTAAGACCTCTTCTGCTTTTTCCCCAAACAGGTGCTCCTTTCTCTAGGGGTACATCAATAAGTTTAGACTTGACATGATCAGGGAGAAGTTGTTCTTTTTCAGCCATGCATGTCTTCTAATAACAGATCCTGTCACTGCTGCCCTGCTAGAGGCTTCTAGGGAGTCATATCCACATTGTACTGAGAGCTGGGCCACTTGACAAGCAGAGTGTAGTAATTCTGCCAGCTCTTTTGCATTGGCAGTCAAGAGAGGTAGCAATCTTCTGTTTTAATTGTTCCAAAGTCTGTTGTTGATATTTTAACATATGAAACTGATAATTGAGTGCACTTATAGCTATGGTTGTAGAGATGTATACTTTCTTACCCCATCTGTCCAGAGCTCTGGAGTCTTTGTCAGAAGGAAGAGGATTCTTAGCAGAAAGTACAGTTTTGTACCTACCATAAATGTAGATGTTCGAGTGTCTTCACTGCTGCAGTCATTACACTTGGGTTATCCTGCTGTCAGGTGGGCCTGCAGTCGGCCTGAGTTCCAAAGTCTTGGTCCGGCATCGGTTGCTGTCGCCTCTTCCCTGACGTCAGTGCTCCAGGGGTATATAAGTAGCAGCCAACGCCATTTTCTTCAGTTTTTCTAGCCCCAGATGTCAGGTGCCCCCAGAAATGGTAGGCAATACATATTGCTAATAAAACATACAAAAAAGGTAAAAATAAAACCTTCATTAACCAGCAAATACACCACAAAGGTAGTATAGTTTAGTCCCAGATAAGAAAGAGGGGCTGGCGGGTGGGTAACCTGGACTGCATCAGTGAAGACACTTGAACATCTACATTTATGGTAGGTACAAAACTGTACTATGTTCATCATGTTTCACTGCTACAGTCATTACACTTGGGTAGAATCCCAAAGCTGAGTTTGGGTGGCTGGCTCTATAGAGGATTTGGTGTGACTATGAGGCCCTGCAGCACTGCAGTGGCGAAGCCAGCTCTGGATCTAGAATAAAGAGGCAAATGGTAATGCTTGGTAAAGGTGTGCACTGAACTCCAAGATGCAGCTTCCAAGATATCTTTGGTAGGTACTCCTCTAAGGAAGGCAGTAGAAATGGCAGTTGCCCTAGTGGAATGTGGTCTAATATTACTAGGTACAGGTTTCCCATTTTGTGTGTAGCAGAGCCGGATACAGTGCCCTATCCACTTTGAAATGGTCTGCTTTGAAATTGCCTTTCCCTGTGATCCTGCAGCATATGATACAAACAACTGTTCAGATTTTCTGAAAGCTTTTGTTTTGTCCAAGTAGAAGCGCAACTGCCTGTGTATGTCCAAGGAATGTAGAAGTCTCTCCCCTTTATTTTGGCGATTTGGATAAAATGTTGGCAAGTGAATAGATTGGTTAAGAGCCACACTGTTAACCACCTTAGGCATAAAGGAAGGGTTTGTTCTTAAAGAAACCCTGTCTTGGTGGAAAATGATAAAAGGCTCTACTGCCATTAGTGCCTGCAGTTCTGAGAATCTTCGTGCTGAAGTTATTGCCAGAAGTAGAGCAGTTTTCCATGATATATATTTTAACTCTGCTGAAATGGCTGGTTCAAAAGGAGGCAACGTGAGCTTTTCCAAAACTAAATTGAGGTCCCAAGTTGGTGTTGGTGCTCTCTGGGGCGGTCTTATGTTTTTAGCCCCTCTGAGGTACTGCTTTAGCAAAGGGTGAGAAAAAATAGGAAGATCTGTGTTGTAATGAGCCGAGATGGTAGAAGCGTGAATCTTAATGGATAAGAAGGATAGTCCTTTGTCCAGCATCTCAGTCAAGTATTGTAGTATCTGAGGAATGTTAGGGACCAGGGGATCAAGGTTTTGAGCCTGGTTCCAGGCACAGAATCTCTTCCACTTTTCTGAATAAGATTTCCTGGTGCTAGGCCTCCTGGCCTCCAAAATGACATCCATAACAGCTTTAGAGAGATAAGTTGTCTGTTTGGCTAATGAATCTGCCATGCAGCCAGGTTTAAGGTTTTGAGCTGACTGTGCAATATCTGATTGCTTTGCTGAGTCAGAACGTGTGGAATTTGAGGCAAAATCCAAGGTGTGCCTTGAGCTAAGTTTTTTAAGATTGGGTACCAGTGCTGGCGTGGCCAGTCTGGAGCAATCAGAATCATCTGTGGTTTGTCTTGTCTGGCTTTTAGGAGTACCTCTGAAAGGAGAGGCAGTGGTGGGAAGGCATAAACGCTTAGGTTTTTCCAGCTGAACGAAAGAGCATCCACTTTCCATGCTTGTGTGTGATAAGTCCTTGTGCACAATTTTTGTAGTTGGCAACTCAGTGGGGAGGCAAAGAGATCTATGTCCGGGCACCCCCATTTTTGCATTATCATGCTGAAAACTTATGGATTTAATTTCCACTCGTGAGGATCCATGATGTTTCTGCTTAGGTCGTCTACCAGAGTATTTATCTTTCCTGGCAGGAATTGTGCTTGCAGATGAACTTGATAAGTTATAGCCGTGTTCCACAAGGTCATGGCTTGCCTGCAAAGGGGGTAAGAATGAGTGGCCCCTTGCTTGTTTATGTACCACATCACTGTGGTGTTGTCTGTCCTTAATAATAACTGTCCTGGATGCAGAAGGTCCTTGAAAGCTGTTAGGGCATTTTGTACAGCCAACATTTCTTTTTGATTGATGTGAAGAGGCATTTGTTCTGTGGTCCATTTGCCCTGAATACATTTTCCTGCCATGTGTGCTCCTCAGGCGTAATCCGAGGCATCTGTTGTTATAGTCTGCCTGGCTGTGGGAACAGTGAAAGGCTGACCCTTGTTGAGGTGACATGCCTGTGCCCACCATCGAAACTCCTGTTGTAGGCAGGGAATTAGAGGTATTACTGTCTCCAAGCTGTGAGAATGTTGAGACCAAACACTTTTTAGGTACCATTGTAGTTTTCTCATATGCAGTCTTGCATATGGAATTAGTAGAATGCAGGATGCCATGAATCCCAAGGCCTGCAGAATTTTTCTTGCAGGGAGTTGGGACTTTGTTGCCATCAATTGAAAATACTGAGTCAGTTGTCCTTGTTTGTCTGGCGTGAGATAAGCCATCTGGGCCGTTGTATTTAAGCTGGCACCCAGGAATATTATCTCTTGTGAGGGCACTAGTTTTGATTTATTTTCATTTACTGTGTACCCTAGGCAACTTAACAATCTTTTTACGAATGCCAGATGCTGTAGAAGAATGTCCTTGCTCCCTGCTTGAATCAGGCAGTCGTCCAGATATGGGTATATTTGAATTCCCTTTTGTCTGCAAAATGCAATTACTGGTGCAGGCACTTGGTAAAGACCCTGGGCGCAGTAGATAAGCCAAAGGGCAGTGCAGAGAATTGGTAGTGCATTGAACCAGCTATGAATCTGAGGTATCTTCTGCAATTTTGTCTGACAGGGACATGCAGGTATGCCTCTTTGAGGTCCAAAGTAACAAGCCAAGCTTTCTTGCCCAACATGGGAAGGAGCTGTTGTAGTGTCAGCATTTTGAATTTCGGAACATCCAGGTAAGTATCTAGAGTGGAAAGGTCCAGAATGGGTCTCCAGGCTTTGTCCTTTCTGGGTACCAGGAAGAGTGTTGAGTAAAATCCTTGTCCTTTTTCCTGTTGTGATATTTTTTGACTAGCTCTCATGTCCATGAGAGCTGTAATTTGTTGTTGTGCCTCTGCCCATTGATTTTGTCGCAGGTCTGGCATTCCTTTTAGCCTTGGAAAAGTTTGAAAGTACCCATTTGTCTTGGGTGATTGCTTGCCAGTTTTGAGAAAAAAGTGCTAGTCCCCCCCCAAGGGAGCTACCAAAAGGTAAGAGTTTGGCACTGGAAGGGGGAAGTCACTGTGACTTGTTTCCTTGTAAGGTTGTGACTTATCCTCACCTTGTTTTGGGTTTGAAGCACCCCACTGTCGTGGTCTATAAGAACCTTGTGGCTGATATCTGCCTCTTGGGCGTCTGTATCTGCCTCTTTGTGGCCTGTCTGACACTGGAAAGGACCAATTCTTAGTAGGCCAATTTCTGCTAAATTGTGGTGGCTGTGCCTGTAAGAAATCCTTTACTGTTTGCATACATTTTGCCTTATCCTCCATTTTCTTTAATACCTCTTCTGCCTTAATACCAAATAAATTATCTTGCTGCAAGGGAGCATCCAATAATTTTGCCTTAACATGATCTGGTAAACTTTGTTCTTTTAACCAAGCATGCCTTCAAATCACAGATCCTGTAACTGCTGCACTACAAGAAGCTTCTAATGAATCAAAACCACATTGCAACGTATGCTTTCCCACTTGTTCAGCTGCATGCAATAAATCCTGCATTTCTTTAGAGTCAGGTTGTTCTGCATTTATACTCATTTTCTGTTTTAATTGAGACAGTAAATATTGTTGATACTTAATCATGTGAAACTGGCAATTCAGAGCTCTGACTGCTAAAGTTGCAGAGGTGTAAACTTTCTTTCCCCATCTGTCTAATGCTCTAGAATCCCTATCAGAGGGAACTGGATTTTTAGCCGTGGAAGCCTTAACCCCTTTGGGACCCTAAGAAATAGTTTATGGGTCTGCAACAGGGTTTTTATAAAGAAATTTGTGAGAGTCAGGGACTCTGTAGTATCTGTCTGGCTTGACTGGAGCTGGAGGTAAAGTAGATTCAGAGAACACATCATCCACAATGTCTAACACTGGCGGAATAGCAAGGGGCCTGTGCTGAGGTAGCAAAAGAAAATCTCTGAGCCTTTTCTTAGATTCTGAGTAATCCTGGCCCTCCCAATGGAAATGTACCCTCATGGCATGTAAAGTTTCCCCAAAAGAGTAATCCTCAGGAGGAGAGGCTGAAGGAATGGATTCTTCAGCATCACAATCCTCATAGGGGGGTAGAGAATATCCCTGGTCTGAAGAGGAATCAGAATATATAGAAACCAGGTCAGAGGAATCATAGTCTGTATCCTGCCTAGGCCTTTTACCAGGAGGGGGATGGGAACCCCTGATCAGAGTTATCAAGACTTCGGCCATCTTGAGCATCTGTTTTTTAGGCATAGAGGCCTGTCCAGGTGAATGCTGTACTTGCTTCTTTGTCTTTAGTGTAAACTTAGGCTTGGCTGTTGTAGTAATGGTAAGTTGAGTAGGCCTGAAAACACCCTCAGAAGCCGGTGCCTGCTCAGCGGCTCCTGACCCATCTGAAGGGTTAATCTCCGTAGGTCCAACACCTTGAGGCTCCAGAGGCCTAGGTACCTCCACGTGGGAGTCAGACACAGCCTGTGGTTCTGAGGCAGCGGGTGTCAGGGGCTGCGAAAGCACCACACTGAAAACCGGCGACTGGCCTAGAAGAGGCTTTGTCGTCAGTTTTAGGCCTCGGATGTCTTTCCTTATCTTTATCTTTGCGTTTTTTATGCATTACGGTCTTTGGATGTTCCGACGGCATTGTGTAATTAAACCTTTGCCCAAAGTAATGGTGAGCAAAATCAAACCGACGTTTAATAGTGCGTTTGTTAAATCTAGCACAAAACCGACAACTAGTGATGTCGTGATCTAGGCCTAGGCATGGAATACAGTAAGAATGAAAATCCTTATGAGGTATTTGCTTCCCACAAGAAATACAATTATTAACTTTTTCTGACATCAGTCTGAGGCAAGAAAAAATTTTCCCTAATGGGGTACTTAGCTTTATTGAAGACTTCAGTTATGAAATTGAATTTGAAATCTCAGGAGTCGGCCGACCGGCACTTGCGAACTGCTTTTGCTTCAGGCACCGCGCGGCAAGAAAGACTGAAGAAAATGGTGTCGGCTGCAACTTATATACCCCTGGCGCACTGACGTCAGGGAAGAGGCGACAGCAACCGACGCCAGTCCAAGACTTTGGAACTCAGGCCAACTGTGGGCCCGCCTGACGGCAGGATAACCCCAAGTGTAATGATTGCAGCAGTGAAACATGATGAACATCTAGTCTTAGCTCCTTTGGGTCCCTGTGTAATGACCTCAGGGTCTGCAGCAGGATTCCTGTACAGGTATTTGTCAGAATCCGGTACTCTATAGTACTTGTCAGGTTTACTTGGAGCAGGAGGCAGGGAAACAGGGCTAAGCTGGATTCATGGAAAACATCATCCACCACTTCCAAAATAGGTGGGATGGCCAGGGGTCTGTGCTGGGGCAGGTCCAGAAACTCTCTAAGTCTTTCATAGACTGGAAAGTCTTGAGATTCCAATTGAAAATGTTCTCTGAGGGAGTGAAGGGCTTCCCCAAATGAGAGGTCCTCAGGAGGGGAGGCTAAAGGGATTGATTCATCTGCATCTGAATCCTCAAACATTTAAGGGATGTTGTTCCTCTTCAAAAGCAGAATAATCAAATTACTCAAGACACTTGGTCTGTCATAATTTCTGGCGAAGGACGCCTTTTCCTTTTAGGAGTGGGGGCCTGAGTACCTCGGATAAAGGAGAGGAGATCCTCCGCCATTTTAAGCATTTGAGCTTGGGGTGGGGGAGCAGTAAAAAGATGGAGGCTAGAACCAGATTTCCTAGGAGTGGCCTGGCTTCTAGGCCTGAGAAAATCCTTCGGTCTCTGAGAAGTGGTAGTCGGATGCAAAGACATCAGTTTTTGTCTAGAATCGGTAGTGCGAAAGGCCTCCTCGGAAGCCGGTGCCTACATCGAGGCTTCAGACCCAACTGAGGCAGAGCAGAGACAGCCAAAGGCTCAGAAGACAAAATAGATTTCTGCAGCATACCGGACTCCAAAAGGGTCTCGGCAGAGGCCTGTGTAGATAGCAAGTCGGGCATCAGGGGCTGCGAAAGCGCCTTACTGATTTCCGGAGGACAGACTACTTGCTTAGTGGTAGCATCGTTAGAAGGCTTAGCCTTCTGTGGCCTGTCTCTACCTTTTTTCGGAATGTTGACAGATTGCTGGCTGATGGACGCCATATTGGAATTCGAAGACGGAACACAAAAATAATTGTCTACAAAAAGAGCTCTACGGCGAATGGTTCTCGCATTAAAGAGGGCACAGACCCGGCAACAAGTGATGTTGTGGTCTGGACCTAAACAAGTGATGCAGTAAGAATGAAAGTCTCAGTGTGGGATCTGCTTTCCATAGCGAGGCAATTGTTAACTTTTTCAACTTTGGTTAGTCCAAGAAAAAAGGGTAAATGGGGTAGTTAGCTTTAGAAGTTTTCTGCTGAAATTCCACTTCTGGTAGAGACCGACTGGCACTCATGCAAACTGCTTCTGCTATAGGCTTCATGGCAAGAAAGACTGATGTAATGACGTTGGCTGCCTTGCTTTATAGCACTGATGACCTGATGTCAAACACTGACTCTGGTATTCGGGCCAACCGAGGGATAACCCACAGGTGATAACTGCAACAGTGAAACCCGAACATCTAGCTCCACACACTAACCATGTTAAACTGCCATAAAATAACATTAATCAGCAATTTAAGTTATATTTTCCTGTCACAGAGAGTAAAACCTTGACAGTACATTCAAATAGCTTCATCTGCGCTAAAATTCTGATTCAATGTTAAACACAAAGCAGAATCATACATATAATGTATAAAAGCTAAAAAACCTCAAAGTTCTACAATGTTTTCCAGTCAAAAGATTATTAATGTTTAACAGCAATTTAAGTTATATTTTCTTGTAAGAGAGAGTAAAATCTCCAGAGTACATTCAAATAACTTCATTTGAAGTAAAATTGCCATCATATGTTACAAACACAGAGCTGAGACATACAGGTAGTAAATAATGTAAAAATGCTGAAAAATCCAAGTTCTGCAGTGTTTTCCTGTCAAAAGATGAAAATAAAGCAGAATAACAGTAAAGGCCTCTAGCATCTCACAGAAATCAGAGACTGATTGGAGACATGGAAAAATCAGGATGAAGATCCACCTTGCGTTAAAAAAACCTTCTAAACAGAATAATCTATAAGGTTACAGAAACACAGTCCTGTGAGGTGGAGTCAGGAGGATTTTGCAATATTCATCTGGAATCCCAGAATGGTCAAAAGAGATATAACCCACTTTTGACATCTGGATAAAGACTCTGCAAAGATAAGCAAGTCATCTAAATACGGAAATATGTGAATGACATGGAGCTGTAGATAAACCAACGGGTACTGCAGAGAACTGATGCGAGACAAAATTAAAGAACCCTGGACATTTCCTGAAGACTATGACTACGGGAATATGATAGTAAGCATCTTTTAGGTCTAGTTATCAAGTAACTCATGATGAATGAGAGATAAAAGGTTCTACAAAGTCAACATTTTGTCTTTGGAACATTCACATATAAATTTAGACATCTAAGACCTACTACTGGTCACCAAGTGGCACCTCTCGCTCACTCCCTCTAGAATTGAAACCTTTGCCCCTTTGATATAAAGGTACTGATTATATACCTCTTTGTGTGTAAGGCCTTAAGAAACTGAAGAAAAGAAAAATACTGTTTGATTTGGAGAGGGAAAGGTATTCCCCTGAAAGGAGTTTTTATAATCCAGTGCCACCTGTAACCCTCATGCACCACTTTTAACACATAAGAGTCTGAAACAATCTTTTACCAAAGGGAAATGTTAAATGCTAGGTTTTGCAAGAAATTTGTAGGAATAGTACCTTGGGGAGAAGTAAGACTGTAAGAAATGTTGGCATTGTCACTCTCTGTACTGTTGGTCTGTTGACACTTTTTCACTCCAGACAGTCTTTTTTTATTTTTATTTTGTTTGACAGAAAAGTACTAGTTTTGTTTATTTGGCTTTTTGGGTACGAGGGAAGCCTACAGGATTTGTACAAGGATACACGAAATTGAATTTTTTCTTTCATCATATTGTCTTAGAACATGGTGGCAAAAAAGTCAAACAGTTGAAACGCCCATAAAGGTTTCTCACCAGAAGAATTCAGGTCCTACACTTATCACCTAAAGACGATGTCTCTGAATTCAGTCTCCTACAGGCTGCGGAGGGGATCTTTGCCTGGCTTACAGGGCTTCCTCAGACACAGCCATGATGGATCTGTTGCACATGCACAAAACAAACAGCACCAGAAACACTAGATCCAGGGATATGAACTTTGCTTGTGACAAACAGAACACACTGAAGAGACAGAAATATACCCCCAAAGGATCCTCAGATTATGGAACAGGATCCCCATCCCTCTAAAACAAAGTTCATCTCTGACCCTACTCAAACAAAACCTTGACAAATGGTTGGGAAATCTTAAATTCATCCTCCTCCTGGCCCCCATGTCCCTTACGTATAGAGGTTGTCAATAAGAAAAATAATATCCTAACACCCCCCCCAGAAATCCTTAGCTACCTGCCTACTTACACCCCTCCCCCGTATAATACTTGGGATACAAATGGTTTGGAGTGCACGTCTAGGCTTTGTAAGGGCCCTAGTTGTTGTCAACCTTCTAACAACCTATGAACCTACACCTTTTTATCTAAAGCCGAATCCAGGATTTCAGATTTAACCCATCAGCAAATCTTTGGTTACATACCCAAGCATATCTTCTCAACAATGTAGCAGTAACAGTGGCCCTAGACACTATCTGCACAATCATACGCACTCCTCAAATCAAGTTTAGATAACTGAGACAGGGTAGAAACAGTCTGGTTCAAAAAAACAGCTTTCTCTTTAGGAAGAGTGAAAGCCAATTTCCTCAGACTGTTCACATGAAAAAGTATAAACTTCCACATATATGCCTGTTAATTCAAACATATGAAGGTAAGTGGAAAACATTCTCTTACCTATATGGCCCAAAATTTTACCCTTTATCACCAGAATCACCAAGTGATCACCAAGTGAAGGGTTGGTATTGAGGACCAGCCTGTTAACATGGGAAGCAGCTGAAATGCCCACCAGGACCAAACCTAAGATGAGAGAGAAGAAAGTTATTAGTCTGAGGTACGCAATACAGTTTATCTTTTTTTTTTAACAGACTAACAGCTGAGTATTAGGATGAGTATAGGCAGCATTCAAACATCCCTCCAGGGCAGTATAAGAGGCATGGAAGAGGAATAGGGCATATCTATTTGTAACATTATCATATCTCCTCAGTTCGGGGGAATATCTACCTGTTCCTATAAAACTAACTCATTCCTCCTGGCAATAGTCTAATTAAAAGAAAATTCTTTCACAAGAGGCTCAGTATTAAAGTCTTCCTCACAAGCAGGGAGGTGGGCTTGGGAATCAACAGGAGAAGAAGCCCTAACTTAGCAAAATCAGAATCATCAGAACAGTTTTCCACAGGTATAACTAGAGATGATACCCTTCTGTTAAGGTTTTTGCATATTAGGATTTGCTTCCTGTAATGCCTGTCAAGACAAGGTAAGAAACTTATCTTTAACAGTAATAATTGCATCAGAAGAACAATGTTTAACACCCCCCCCTTAATGTGCATTTCAGCAAACTAAGACCTAGAAAAGATGGTAATCCCTTGCCCGCACAGGACACAGCTGAAGAGTACATGGCTGACTTCCTGGTTCACACTGGCAAAAGGACTACAAAGGCAGAAGCCAAAGAGATAAGTGAGTGGTCTGAGGAACAACTAATGGCTACTGCATGTTCACCTACTATTGGCTGAGGCATAGACTGAATCCTCAACAATGGCAAGGACTCTTTGGTAAGTTGGTAAATGAGGTTTTCTTCCTAGGTTCTGGGGGAGAAGAGTCAGACTGAACGGAGTGAGTATCCATTCTGTGACAAGCAAAGAAGCAGCAAAAGCAGCAAGAGTAGCTGGAGTCAGCCGGTCAAAAAGCAAGTTGTCACTCTATGTTCACAAGCAGCACACATGCACTTTCCCAGTTTCTAAAATTGTAAAAAGAGCAAGTAGAACAGAATTCCACTGTCAGTACTGTTCAAAAAAGTACAGTTTTGTACTTACCATAAATGTATATGTTCGAGTGCTAATACAGCTGCAGTCATAACAGATGGGTTCTCCTGCCGTCAGGCGGGTCCTCGGTCGGCCGAATTCCAAAGTCTTGGTCCGGCGTCGGCTGTCATCACTTCTTCCCTGACGTCAGTGTGACAGGGGTATAAAAGAACCAGCAGACACCATTTTCTTCAGTTTTTCTTGCCCCAGATGTCAGGTGCCCCCAGAAAGAAGGCAATACATAAATTTGTGTAATAAAGCAATGCCATATAATCTAAATACAGTAGTGCAAGCAAATACATCAAGAATGAATACCCCAATCAGGTTGCATGAGGAGGTGTTAGCCAATAGGCCTGTCCCAAGAGGGAAAGGAGGGAGGGAAACCTGGACTGCAGCTGTATTAGCACTCAAACATCTACATTTATGGTAGGTACAAAACTGTACTATGTTCATCGTGCATACAGCTGCAGTCATAACAGATGGGTAGAATCCCAAAGCTAAGAAAGGGGTGGTAGGCACTAGGTGGAGCTAGGAGGAGCCAGAATGCCCTGCAAGACTGCAGTGGCAAAGCCCACTCTAGATTTGGAGTATAATGGAAGGTGGTAGTGCTTGGAGAAGGTATGCACAGAACTCCAAGTGGCTGCTTCCAAAATATCTTTGGTAGGAACTCCTCTGAGAAAAGCTGCAGAGGTAGCCGTGGCCCTTGTGGAGTGAGATCTGATGCCTGTAGGTACAGTTTTGCCATGAAAAGAATAGCAAAAGCGTATGCAGTGGGCTATCCATTTTGAAATTGTCTGTTTGGAAATTGGCTTTCCTTGAGCTCCAATAGCATAGGACACAAAGAGCTGTTCTGATTTTCTGAAAGGCTTTGTTCTGTCCAAATAATAACACAGTTGTCTGTGGATGTCCAAGGAATGTAGTAATCTCTCCCCTTTGTTTTGGGGATTAGGAAAA
This sequence comes from Protopterus annectens, assembly GCF_019279795.1. Classification (NCBI taxonomy): domain Eukaryota; kingdom Metazoa; phylum Chordata; order Ceratodontiformes; family Protopteridae; genus Protopterus; species Protopterus annectens. The sequence continues at coordinate 389,034,922 of NC_056750.1, forward strand.
AAGGTAGGTAAGTGTATAGCCTGATTCAAAGCTACCCTGGATACCACTTTTGGCATAAAGGATGGGTTGGTTCGTAAGGAAACTCTGTCCTGATGGAAGATGATAAATGGCTGCACCGCCATGAGAGCTTGTAGTTCCGATACCCTAAGAGCTGAGGTAATAGCCAGAAGGAAAGCTGTTTTCCAGGACAAATATTGCAAATCTGATGAGGCAGCTGGCTCAAAAGGAGGCAAGGTCAGATTTTCTAGAATGAAATTGAGATCCCAAGCAGGTATTGGTTGTTTCCTTGGGGGGTTTAGATTCTTAGCCCCTCTGAGGAACTGTCTTAAGAGGGGGTGAGAGAATAAGGGTGGATCAGTGTTGTATTCTGCAGAAATGGCTGAGGCATGGATTTTGATGGAGGAGAATGAAAGTCCACTGCTTAGCAGCTCAGCTAGATACTGTAATATTTGAGGTAAATTCAGTTTTCCAGGATCCTGGCCCTTTTTCTCATTCCAGACACAAAACCATTTCCATTTTGCGGAGTAAGCTTTTCTAGTAGACGGCCTTCTGGCCTCCAAAATGACATCCTGCAACTCCTTGGAGAGTAGGGTCTGTTGTGATGCTAAGGAATCTTCCATGCGGCTAGATTGAGTGTTTTTAGCTGACTGTGAAGAGTTTTGAAGCTGTGCTGAGTCAGAAGAAGAGTCATTAGAGGCAGGGTCCATGGTGGGGAATGCGTCAGGCTCCTCAGGAGTGGGCACCAGTGTTGTCTTGGCCAGTCTGGAGCAATGAGAATCATCTTTGGTCTGTCTGCTCTGGTTTTTAATAGAACTTTGGGCAGCAGAGGAAGAGGTGGGAAGGCATAAACTGTCATTGATGTCCAACTGAAAGAGAGCGTCCACTCTCCAGGCCTTTGGATGAAAAATCCTTGAGCAGAATTTTGTCAATTGGTGATTTTTGTGGGAGGCAAAGAGATCTATGTCTGGAATTCCCCATGCTTGAATTATCTCTGTAAAAACTTGAGGATGCAACTTCCATTCGTGTGGATTTGTCATATTTCTGCTTAGGCTGTCTGCCAGCGTGTTTTCCTTGCCTGGCAAGTACTGTGCTTGTAGTTCGATTTGTAAGTCCAGGGCCACGTTCCAAAGTGACATGGTCAGTCTGCATAGGGGGTAAGAATGGGTTCCTCCCTGTTTGTTTATGTACCACATTACTGTGGTGTTGTCCGTCCTTATCAATAGTTGACCTGGTTTCAGAAGGTCTTTGAAAGTTATAATAGCATTTATTACTGCTAACATTTCCTTTTGACTGATGTGAAGGTGCTTTTCTTTTTGGGACCATTTGCCCTGAATGCACCGATCTGTCATGTGCGCCCCCCAGGCGTAGTCCGAGGCGTCTGTTGTGATGACTTGATTTGCTTGAGGCTTGCTGAATGGGAGACCTGCGTTTGTTTGGCATGCTTGAGCCCACCACAGAAATTCCTTTTGAAGACATGGAATTAGTGGTATTATTGTTTCCAAACTGTGGCTGTGTTGAGACCATAGGTTTTTCAGGTACCACTGAAGTTTCCTCATATGCAGCTTTGCACATGGGATTAGTAAGATGCAAGATGCCATGAATCCCAGAGCCTGCAGGATTTTCCTTGCAGTCAGCCTGGTGCAATTTGCTAGTGTTCTTAAGTATTGAGTTAGTTGCCCCTGCTTCTCTGGCGTGAGGTAGGCCATCTGGGTGTTTGTGTCCAAGTTGGCATCCAGGACAATTATTTTCCAAGAGGGTATTAGCCTTGATTTCTTTTTGTTGACTGTGTATCCCAGAGAATTCAACAACATTATTATATAAGCCAGATGTTTCAGAAGAATGTGCTTGCTGTCCGCTTGGATCAGACAGTCGTCCAAATAGGGGTATATTTGTATCCCTTGAAGTCTGCAGTAGGCAATTACTGATGCTAGGCATTTCGTGAATACTCTGAGCACAGTAGATAAGTCAAACGGCAATGCAGAGAATTGATAATGGGTTGAACCTGCAAGAAATCTAAGGTATCTTCTGCAATTTTGTCTGATTGGGACATGCAGGTATGCCTCCTTGAGGTCCAGTGTTACCAGCCAAGACTCCTTGCCCAGCATGGGAAGAAGCTGCTGTAGAATGAGCATCTTGAATTTTGGTACGAGTAGAAATGTGTTTAGGATGGATAGGTCCAAAATAGGTCTCCAATCTTTTCCCTTCCTTGGTACCAGGAATAGTCTGGAATAAAAACCTTGACCTTGTTCGTGCGTAGGTACCTCTTGAATAGCTTTCATGTCTATGAGATCTGAAATTTGTCTTTGTGCCTCTGCCCTTTGATTGTGTGGCAGGTTTGGCATGCCTCTCATTTTTGGAAGGATGTGAAAATGGAATCTGTAGCCTCTGTTTATAATGTCCAGGATTCATTTGTCTTTTGTGACAATATGCCAATTTTTTGAAAATAATGCCAGTTTTCCGCCTAAGGGTGCTGCCATTTGAGTCTTGCTTGGCATGCAAAGGGGAAAGTCATTGGGCTTGCTTTCTGAATGGTTGCGAGTTATCCTCACCACCTCTTTGTGTAGGAGCTTGCCATTGTCTGCCTCTAAACGATCCTTGGGATTGCCCTCTGCCCCTTGGGCACCTGTATCTACCTCTTTGGGGTCTGTCCGTGGCTGGAAAGGACCAATTTTTGGAAGGCCAATGTCTACTGAAATGTGGGGGTTGTACCTGTAGAAAATCTTTCACTGTTTGCATTGATTTAGCCTTTTCCTCCATTTTCCTTAATACCTCCTCAGCATTAGCACCAAATAATATATCCTTTTGTAGAGGGGCATCTAGTAATTTAGCTTTGACATGATCTGGTAAGGTTTGTTCCTTGAGCCATGCATGTCTACGTATTACTGATCTTGTAACAGCAGCTCTACATGAGGCCTCTAGAGCATCAAAACCACATTGTAAGGTATGTTTACCCATTTTGTTCTGCACTATGCATCAAATCCTGCAACTCCTTCAAGTCTGGTTGTTCAGGTTGCGACATTTTACTTCTCAATTGTGATAACAAAAACTGTTGGTACTTTAGCATATGGAACTGACAGTTTAAAGCCCTCATGGTTAAGGTGGCCGAGGTATATACCTTTTTTCCCCACCTTTCTAAGGATCTGGAATCTCTCTCGGAAGGTAATGGATTTTTAGCAGTGGAGGCCTTAATTCCCTTGGGGCCCTGTGAGATAGTTTCTGGGTCAGCAGCATGGCTTTTGTATAGAAATTGGTGTGAGTCAGGAACCCTGTAGTACCTGTCAGGCTTGACTGGGGCTGGAGGTAGAGAATCCGGGTTAAGGCAGGCCTCCGAGTACACATCATCTAGTATGTCCAAGACAGGAGGTATAGCCAGAGGCCTGTGCTGAGGTAGCAAGAGAAATTCCCTAAGCCTTTTCTTGGATCAGAATAATCTTGGCCTTCCCAGTGGAAGTGTTCCCTTAAGGTATGCAGAGTTTCCCCAAATGAGTAATCCTCTGGGGGGGATACAGAGGGAATGGACTCCTCTGCATCAGAGTCTTCAAAAGGGGAGTAAGAATGTTCCTGTTCATCAGAGTGCTCTGATATAATGGAGCCCTGATCAGAGGAGGGGGATTCTTCCTCCACTCTGGGCCTTTTGTCCGGGGGGGGGGGGGAGTTGAGAACCCCTGATAAGAGTAATTAAATTCTCAGCCATTTTAAGCATCTGTTTTTGGGCATGGGGCCTGGACATGGGCCCTGTGTAGCTTGTCTCTTGGGCTGCATGGCTGCTTTAGACTTCGTGAAAGCCTTGATGGAAAAAGAAGAGGAAGGTCTGAAGACACCTTGACAGGCGGTAGACTTGTCCACATTTTGAGATTCACTGCCAAGAGTGGCTTCGGTATCTGTAGTAGGGGTGTGGGCCGAGGAGCCTGCGACCTCGGGCACAGGAGACACCGCCAAGGAAGCGTCGTCTGTAGTCAGGGGCTGTGTAGGCGCCTCGCTGAGAACCGGACCACGTGTAGTCGGCTTTGGCGTGGTGTCGCTAGAGGCCGCGGACCTCGTGTGTCGGTCCTTATCTTTGCGCTTTTTAGACAAAATTGGAGTCGGAGTATCCGACGACATAATATAGTTAAAGTTTTTGCCAAAATAATGCTGGGTGAACACCGCCCGATGCTTAATGGTGCGTTTGTTGAATGTAGCACAAATACAAAAGACCGAGACGTCGTGGTCTGGGCCTAAACAAGGAATACAGAGGGAATGGAAATCCTTATGCGGTATTTGCTTCCCACATGAAATACAATTATTAACTTTGTCTGACATCGGTCTGAGGCAAGAAAAGTTTCCCCAACGGGGTACTTAGCTTTCAAGAAGACTTCGGTTGCAAAATCTTCGTAATTTCAGGAGCTGGCCGACCGGCACTTGCGAACTGCTTCTGCTTCGGGCACCGAGCGGCAAGAAAGACTGAAGAAAATGGCGTTGGCTGGTTCTTTTATACCCCTGTCGCACTGACGTCAGGGAAGAAGCGACGATAACCGACACCGGACCAAGACTTTGGAATTCGGCCAACCGAGGACCCGCCTGACGGCAGGAGAACCCATCTGTTATGACTGCAGCTGTATGCACGATGAACATCTTGCAAACACACTGACAAAATCAAAATGGAAGTTAGGTTGTCACAAAGTGAGCATAAGCACTGCATATTCCCACCCATTTCTCTGTAAACTTTTGTCCCACAAAATTCAGAGTTTACAATAGCAGTGTACAACTTCTCACAAAAACAGTCCAGATTACCTTAAGTTAAAAATAGTGGTCTCTGGCAGGAAACATCCAATACTGTGAAAAAAAAATATGGGGTTTCTTAAAGGAGAAATAACACTTAGTCAAAAATAGATTACCAGTTTTTCCCCTTAAAAGGGCAATCATTTCTCAATGGAGGGGTTCTCCAACAGGGTCTTACCTGCCAGAAACAAAAACTGTTATCTGATTGTGGCCCCTGTGAAGTCGAGAGATGCTTCTTTTCCAAACGGCAAGGAAGTGCTGAAGAAAACTTCAATCTGGCTAATCCCAAGGAGGGAAACAAAAAGTACAGTTGTCTACATGTACCATAAATGTAGACGTCTGAGTGTATTCACTGTTGCAATCATCACACTTGGGTTATCTGCCTGCAGGTAACCCTCAGTTGGCCCGAATACCAGAGTCTTAGTATTTCTGCGTCGGATGCTGTCGCTTCACCATGATGTCAGGTTGTCAGGGGTACAAAAAGTACAGTTGTGTACACTTACCATAAATGTAGATTTTCGAGTGTCTTCACTGTTGCAGTCATCACTGTAGGGTTCTTCCCTGCCGGCAGGCAGTCCTCGGTCGGCCAGAATCCCAAAGTCCGGGTCTGGCGTCGGCTGCTCAGCCATGCTCCCTGACATCAGTGCGCCAGGAGTACAAAGCTGGCAGCCGATGCCATGTTCTCCAGTTTTTCTTGCCCCAGATGTCAGGTGTCCAAAAATGAGTCTAACCCCATACCCTTTGCAAATACACCTCAGAAGAAGGGTGAAGTAGGGAACCACACAAAAGAAAGAGTAAGAGGGGACAGGAGGGAGGGTAACCCAGACTGCAACATTGAAGACACTCGAACATCTACATTTATGGTAAGTGTACACAACTGTACTATGTTCATCGTGTTTCACTGTTGCAGTCATCACTGTAGGGTTGAATCCCAAAGCAGAAGAAAAGGGAGGTGGTCATAAAGTAGAGGGGGCGGCTAGAAGGCCCTGCAAGACTGCAGAAGCAAAGCCTGCCCTAGACTTAGAGTAGAGAGGTAGATTGTAGTGCTTAGAAAAAGTATGCACCGAACTCCAAGTTGCAGCTTCCAAAATGTCTTTGGTAGGTACTCCCCTGAGGAAGGCAGCTGAAGTAGCAGCAGCCCTGGTAGAGTGAGTCCTAATACTTCCTGGGATTTGCTTTCCATGGTGAGAGTAACAAAATCTGATTCCATGAGCGATCCATTTAGAAATGGTCTGTTTTGAAATGGCTTTGCCTTGGGAATTTGAAGCATAAGAGACAAACAATTGCTCTGTTTTCCTGATGTTCTTGGTTCTATCCAGGTAAAAATGAAGTTGTCTGTGTACATCCAAGGAATGCAAGATCCTTTCCCCCCTATTTTGAGGATTGGTGAAAACAGTTGGCAGGTGAATAGTTTGATTTAAAGCCACTTTGGAAACCACCTTAGGCATGAAAGTAGGATTATTCCTTAAAGACACCCTGTCTTGGTGAAAAATAATATAAGGTTCCACAGCCATGAGTGCTTGCAACTCTGAAACTCTCCTGGCTGAAGTCAAAGCTAACAGGATGGCTGTCTTCCATGATAAAAACTTGTTGTCAGATGTGGCAGCAGGCTCAAAAGGAGGTAGAGTGAGTTTTTCCAAAACATATTTGAGATCCCAGGCAGGAATGGGTGGTGATCTAGGGGGCCTTAAATTCTTAGCTCCTCTGAGAAACTGTCTCATGAGTTGGTGGGAAAAGATTGGAGGGTCTGTATTATAATGAGCAGAGATAGCTGAGGCATGAATCTTTATGGAAGAGGAGAGACCCTTATGTAACAGGTCTGTCAGGTATAGTAAAATCAGAGGAATATTAGGAGTAAGAGGATCCGAATCCTGATCATGCATCCAGGTGCAAAATCTTTTCCATTTTCCTGCATAAGATTTTCTAGTGCTAGGGTGTCTGGCTTCTAAAATGACATCCATATCTGTTTGGGAAGGAGAGGATTAATCATAGACCCTGAATTAGCCATGCTGCCAGGCTGAGAGTTTTGACATGAAAGTGCAGAACCTGACCCTGGTATTGGGACAAAAGATTTGGAGTCTGAGGTAAAACCCAAGGGGGCTCCTGTGAAAGATTCATCAGTGTTGGGTACCAAAATTGTCAAGGCCAATTTGGGGCCAGTAAAATTATCATCTTGGGTTTGTCCTGCTTGATCTTTAATAACACCGGTGGAAGAAGAGGTAGAGGCGGAAAGGCATACCCTGAGAGGTTTCTCCAACTGAATGATAGTGCATCCACTTTCCATGCTAGCTCGTGGAATGTCCTTGTGCAAAAAATCTGTAATTGATGGTTGAGGGGGGATGCAAAAAGATCTATGTGTGGGCAGCCCCAGACTGCTGTAATCATCTTGAATATTTCGGTGTCCAGCATCCATTCGTGTGGGTCTGACAGGTTCCTGCTCAGACTCTCTGCCAGAATGTTTTGTTTTCCTGGTAGGAACTGAGCTTGTAGGTCCACTTTGCAAGCTTGAGCTGTGTTCCATAGAGTCATGGCTAGTCTGCAAAGTGGGTAGGAGTGTGAACCCCCTTGCTTGTTTATGTACCACAACTGTGGTGTTGTCTGTCTGTATCAGTAGTTGTCCTGGTTGTAGAAGATCCCTGAAGGCCAAGAGAGCGTTCTGAACAGCTAACATTTCCTTTAAATTGATATGCAGGTGCTTCTGATCCTTTGTCCAAAAGCCCTGCAGACATTTTCCCTGCAAATGGGCTCCCCATGCGTAATCTGAGGCGTCCGTGGTTAGTATCTGGCTGGAGGCAGACTGAAGGCTTTCCCTTTGTTGTGAATACATGCCTTGGTCCACCAAAGGAATTCCTTTTGTAGACAAGGCAGGACGGTGATCTGTGTGTCTAGACTGTGGCAATGCTGGGACCATACACTTTTTAGGTACCACTGTATTTTCCTCATATGTAGTCCTGCGTATGGTATGAGAAGGATGCAGGAGGCCATGTAACCCAATGCCTGCAGGAATTTCCTTGCAGATAGCTGAGTTAGTGACACCAAGGTTTTGAAAGTTGAAGCCAGCTGTAATTGTTTTTCGGATGTCAGAAATGCCATCTGGGTTGTTGTGTTTAGAAGAGCACCCAGAAAAGTTATCTGTTGTGAGGGTGTCAAATTTGACTTTTTTATGTTCACAGTGAATCCCAGGAACTTGAGAAGATTCTCAACAAATTCTAGATGCTGGAGTAAGAGATCCTTGCTGTCTGCTTGAATAAGACAGTCGTCCAGATAAGGGTAAATTTGAATTCCCTTGAGTCTGCAATAAGCTACTACTGGTGCCAGGCATTTGGTGAAGACCCTGGGTGCAGTAGACAATCCAAAGGGCAGCGCAGATAATTGGTAATGCCTCGAGCCGGCCTTGAACCTGAGGTATTTTCTGCACTCCTGTCTGATAGGAATGTGTAAGTAAGCCTCCTTTAAATCCAATGTTACCATCCATGCATTTTTGCTCAACATTGGCAGTAGCTGCTGCAGAGTAAGCATCTTGAATTTTGGTATCTCCAGGAAAGTGTTCAAGACTGAAAGATCCAGGATGGGTCTCCATGAATTTTGCTTTCTGGGGACTAGAAAGAGCCTTGAGTAAAAACCTTGCCCCATTTCTGAAAGTGGAATCAGTTCTATGGCCCTCATGGCCATGAGGGCTTCCACCTTTTTTAAGGCCTCTGACCATTGGAGTTTTGGTAGGTCTTGGTAGGGTATGAAAGTGGAATTTGTAACCTCTTGAAACCACATCCAAAACCCATTTGTCTTGGGTTATGTAAGTCCAATTTAGGTGAAAAAGAGAGAGTTTTCCTCTGAGAGGGGCTTCCAGGAAAGAAGTTCCTGCAGCCCAGCAGGGGGAGTCATTGAGCCTGTTTTCTATGAGTTTGAGGCCTGTCCTCTCCAACCCTAGGGGTGGAAGCAGTCCACTGTCTTGGTCTGCAGGAGGTCTGCGTTTGGGGCCTTCCTCTGGAGCGTCTATATCTACCCCTCTGAGGCCTGAATAGGGAAAGGACCAATTTTTTGTTGGCCAATTCCTACTAAATCTGGGGGGCTGTACTTGTAAGAAATCCTTAACCGTTTGCATGGATTTTGCCTTATCCTCCATTTTCTTTATCACCTCTTCAGCCTTAGATCCAAACAAAACATTATGCTGAACAGGTGCATCCAGTAACTTAGCTTTCACTTGATCAGGTAAGTTTTGTTCCTTTAACCAAGCATGCCTTCTAATGACTGTGCCAGAGGCAGCAGCCCTACAAGAAGCCTCCAAGGCATCAAAACCAAAGTGTAAACCATGCTTCCCTACTTGCTCAGTGGCATGCATCAAATCATGTAATTCCTTATTATCTGCACATGCGGAAATGGAAGCTAGCTTTTGTTTCATAACAGACAGTAGAAATTGCTGGTATTTTAGCATATGAAATTGACAGTTTAAAGCCCTAACTGATAAAGTTGCAGAAGTGTACACTTTTTTGCCCCATCTCTCTAAAGCTCTGGAATCCTTATCTGTCGGAATGGGGTTTTTAGCAGAAGCGGCCTTAACCCCCTTAGGGCCCTGAGAAATGGTTTCAGGATCAGCAGTAGGATTCTTGAATAGGAACTGGTGAGAATCAGGGACCCTATAATATCTGTCGGGCTTAGCAGGGGCTGGAGGAAAAGAGTCAGGAGTTAAATTAGCCTCAGACAAGGCATCATCCACAATATCCAAAATAGGAGGAATAGCCAGGGGTCTATGTTGGGGAAGAAGAAGAAAATCCCTAAGTCTTCTCTTAGATTCCGAGTACTCCTGTCCTTCCCAGTGAAAATGTTCCCTCATTTCATGTAAAGTTTCCCCAAATGAAAAATCCTCAAGGGGAGAAGCTGAAGGAATGGATTCCTCAGCATCAGAATCCTCATAAGAAGGGAAAGAGTAATCCTAGTCAGAGGAAGACACCGAAGAAATAGATGCCTGATCAGAACAGTCATAATCCAATTCCTGCCTTGGCCTTTTATCTGGTGGGGGATGTGAACCCCTAATCATGGTAAGTAAGTCCTCCGCCATCTTAAGTAATTGTTTTTGGGATTTGGGTCCCGGATCAGAAGAGGCCTGGACTGAAGTCTTAGATTTGGAAGGAGTCTATGCCTTTGTCTTTGGCTTTGCCTTTATCAGAAGCTGGGTAGGCCTGAAACCCCTCTCGGAAGCCGGTACCTGCACAGCGGCTCTGGACCCATCCGAGGGAGCATTGTCCGAAGGTCCTGCAGATGAAGTACTCAAAGGCCTAGTTGGCTCCTTGTGGGAGTCCGTTTCGGCAATCGGTTCCGAAGTGGCCAATGACAGGGGCTGCGAAAGCGCCTCACTGACGACGGCCGAACCAGAAGCTGGCTCTGCTTGTAAAACGTCATCTGTTTTGGACCTCGGAGGCCTGTCTTTATCCTTGCGTCGTTTGTGAATTCCGGTAGTTGGAAGCGTGTCCGACGACATTTTGTAATTAAATCGCCTACCGAAATAATGAAATGCAAAATCGCTCCTTCGCTTAATCGTACGTTGGTTAAATCTAGCTCAAAACCGACAACTAGCTACCTCGTGGTCAGGGCCTAAGCAAGGAATACAGTAAGAATGGAAATCCTTATGAGGTATTTGCTTCCCACAAGAAATACAGTTAACTTTTTCTGACATCGGACTGGAGCAAGAAAAAAGTTTCCCCAACGGGGTACTTAGCTTTGAGTAGAAGAAGTAAGTCTTCGGACTGAAGTACGAAAAATTGTCAGGAGTCAGCAGACCAGCACTTGCGAAATGCTTTCACCGCACGGCAAGAAAGACTGGAGAACATGGCGTCGGCTGCCAGCTTTGTACTCCTGGCGCACTGACGTCAGGGAGCATGGCTGAGCAGCCGACGCCGGACTCAGACTTTGGGATTCTGGCCGACCGAGGACTGCCTGCCGGCAGGGGAGAACCCTACAGTGATGACTGCAACAGTGAAACACGATGAACATCAGGCAGCCAACGCCATTACATCAATTTTTCTTCCCCCAAATGTCAGGAGCCCCCAAACAGGGAGCTAGGACATGGTGGGGAACACCACCAGTAAAAACTAAATACCAATGCCATTAGGAATGGCCATAGAGAAGAGAGGTAGAAATATAGAGAAAGCCAGGGGGCTGGAGAGAAGGAAACCAGGACTGCAACATTGAATACACTCAAACATCTACATTTATGGTAAGTGTACACAACTGTACTATGTTCTTTGTGTTTCACTGTTGCAGTCATCACACTTGGGTTGATTCCCAAAGCTGAGGAAGGGTGGAGGCAGTCAAAAAGTGTTAGGGCTGGCTAGTAGGCCTTGCAAGACTGCTGCAGCAAATCCAGTCCTGGATTTAGAAAAAATAGTTAAGTGATAATGCTTGGTGAAGGTGTGGACAGAACTCCAGGTTGCAGCTTCCAGAATGTCCCAGGTAGGGGACTCCCCTGAGAAATGTTGCAGAGGTGGAAGTAGCCCTAGTGGAATGTGGTTTGATCCCCTGTGGGGTAGGTTTTCCATGATGCTTGTAGCAGAAATGGATGCAGTGTGCTATCCATTTAGAAATGGTTAGTTTTAAAATGGCCTTACCCTCTGCCCCTGTAGCAAAGCTGACTAACAGCTGGTCAGATTTTCTGAAAGGCTTAGTCCTGTCAAGGTAGAACCTGAGCTGTCTGTGCACATCCAAGGAGTGCAAGATCATTTCTTTCCCCTTTATTCTGTTAGGGAAGAAGGTTGGCAAATGGATGGATTGGTTTAGAGCCACACTGGACACCACCTTATGCATAAAGGATGGGTTACTCCTCAAGGAAACCTTGTCAGCATGGAAAACAATGAAGGGTTCCACAGCCATTAGTGCCTGTAACTCAGACAGTCTTCTTGCTGAAGTTACACCTGAAAGCAATGCTGTTTTCCAAGAGAGGAATTTTAATTTTGCTGAGGCAGCAGGTTCAAAAGGGGGAAGCATGAGCTTTTCCAGTACAAAGTTAAAGTCCCAGACAGGGGTGGGTGCTCTCCTATGGGACCTTAAGTTGTTAGCCCCTCTCAGGAACTGTTTGATGACAGGGTGAGAAAATACAGGTGGCTTAGTATTATAATGAGCTGAGATGGCAGAGGCATGAATCTTAATGAAGGAGAAGGATAGGCTTTCTGTGGAGTAGCTCTACTAGGTAATCCAGGATTAGAGATAAGGAAGGCACTGCTGTGTCCTTCCCTTGAGACCAATTCCAAGAACAATATCTTTTTCACTTTTCAGCATAGGATTTCCTAGTACTAGGCCTTCTGGCTTCAAGAATGACGTCCAGCACCTGTTTGCTGAGGGTTGCTGGTGGGGTATTCAAGGGATAAGGCAGGCTGCAAGGTTTAGGGTTTGCAATTGTGGATGCAAAATCTGTCCCTCCTGCTGAGACAGCAGGGTAGGAGTCTGGTGAAGGTGCCAGGGTGGCACTGTTGTCAGGCTGCGTAACAGTGGATACCAGTGCTGGCGTGGCCAGTATGGGGCAATAAGAATTGCCCTTGGCCTGTCCTGTTTTATCTTGAGTAGTACTCTTAAGAGAAGGGGCAGAGAGGGAAAGGCAAAAATTGAGAGGTTTTCCCATTGAAAGGATAGGGCATCCACCTTCCAGGCCCTGCTGTGAGGGTTCCTGGTGCAGTATTTGCTCAAATAGTGGTTCTCGGGGGAGGCAAAGAGGTCCACCTCCAGTCTCCCCCACCTCTGCATCAGAAGGTTGAAGTTGTTGGGCTCCAATTTCCACTTGTGTGGTTCTAGGAGATTTCTGCTTAAGTCATCTGCCAGTGAATTTTGTTTGCCTGGCAGGAACTGAGCTTGTAGATGCACTTGGTTGCTCAAGGATGTGTTCCACAGGGCCACGGCTAACCTGCAGAGGGGTAAGAATGGGTTCTCCCCTGTTTGGTTATGTACCACATACAACTGTGGTGTTGTCTGTTTTTATAAGCAGTTGTCCTGGGAGGATTAGGTATATGAAGGCTGTCAGAGCATTCTGTACAGCTAGCATCTCTTTGTAATTGATATGCAGGAGAATCTGCCCTGGGCTCCAGTGGCCCTGAATGCATTTCCCTGCCATGTGAGCCCCCCATGCATAGTCTGATGCATCTGCTGTCAGGGTTTGGGCGGCGAGGGGTTGAGTGAAAAGCAGTCCCTTGTTGTGGTTGCATGCTACTGCCCACCAAAGGAACTCTGCCCTTGGACAAGGTACGATAGGAATGACTGTTTCCAGGTCCTGAGAATGTTGGCACCAAAGACTTTCCAAGTACCACTGAAGTTTCCTCATATGCAGTCTTGCATATGGAATTAGCAGAATACATGAGGCCATGAACCCTAGGGCTTGCAGTATTTTTCTTGCAGATAGCGGACTTCTGGTGGCCAATTGTTTGAAGTGGTTTGTCAGGTAGACCGTTTTTTCTGAAGTGAGAAATGCCATCTGGGAAGTTGTGTCCAAGCTTGCTCCCAGGAATACAATCTTTTTCAATGGGCACCAGTTGTGATTTATTTTCGTTGATGGTGTACCCCAATGAAGTGAGAAGGCTTTTTACAAATACCAGGTGCTGATGTAGCAATTCGTGACTGTCCGCCTGAATCAGGCAGTCATCTAAGTATGGGAAAATTTAGATATTTCTCTGCCTGCAGTATGCAATGGCTGTAGCCAAGCACTTTGTGAATACTCTGGCCACAGTAGATAAGTCAAAGAGAAGTGCAGAGAACTGATAGTGCATAGAGCCTGCCTTGAAACGTAGATATTTTCTGCATGATACCCTTATGGGGATGTGCAGAGAAGCTTCTTTTAAGTCTAGAGTGACTAACCAGGCATCCTTGGCTAGCATAGGGTGAAGCTGCTGCAGGGTAAGCATCTTGAATTTTGGGATCAGCAGAAAGGTGTTGAGAATTGAAAGATCCAGGATTGGGCGAGAAAGAGCCCTCTTTTCTGGGCACAAAGAAAAGTCTGGAGTAGAAACCCTGACCCCTTTGTTCTACTGGAACAGATTGAATAGCTCTGACATTGAACAGGGAAAGTACTTGCTTTTGAGCCTCTGCCCACTGGTTTGGAGGAAGGTCTGGAAACCCACTTGGGGTTGGTAGTGAATGGAAGTAGAATTTGTACCCCTGGGATACAATGTTTAGGACCCATCGGTCCTGATTAATGGAAAGCCAGTTTTTTTGCATGAAGGGCAAGTTTTCCTCCTAGGGGCGCAAGTAATTGGGCAGGGCTAGGAAGGATAACTGGAAAGTCATTGTGAACTTTTTCCATAAGGGGGCAGCTTACCACTCCCTGTTTTTGAGGTGGGTGCAGTCCATTGTTTAGATCTCTGCACACCCTGAGACTAGTCTGGGTGGCCTATTTCTCCTCGGTCTAGTTTAGGAAAGCCTGGAAGGGGCTGAAAAAGACCAGTTTTTTGAAAACCAATGCCTACTTAATCTAGGTGGTTGCACTTTGTAAGAAATCTTTGACAGTTTGAATAGATTTAGCTTTTTCTTCCATCTTTTTAAGATCTTCTTCTGCTTTGGTACCAAACAAACAGTCCTTATTTAAACAAGCGTCTAGTAATTTGGATTTGACATGATCTGGCAAGGTTTGTTCCTTCAGCCAAGCATGCCTTCTCAGTACAGACCCAATGACTGCAGTCCTGCAAGATGTTTCTAGGACATCAAAGCCAAACTGCAAAGTATGCTTACTAATTTGGTTTGCAGAATGCATTAGTGCTTGTAAATCTTTAATTTCTGCACAATCTTGAAATACCATTTTTTGTTTAATTAGTTACATAATATGTTGTTGGCACTTCAACATGTGAAACTGGCAAATCAATGCCCTGATGTCAAGAGTTGCAGAGGTACATACTGTCTTACCCAATCTGTCTAACTCTGGAATCCCTGCCCGAAGAGGTAGGATTTTTGGCTGTAGTAACCTTAATACCTTTAGGTCCCTGGGAAATAGTCTCTGAATCTGCAGTAGGATTCTTGAAGAGAAATTTGTGGGAATCAGGCACTCTGTAGTACCTGTCAGGTTTCCTAGGGGTTGGGGGCAATATACCTGGAGTAAGACTGGATTCCATAAAAACATCATCTACAACATCCAGGACAGGGGGTATAGCTAGAGGCCTGTGCTGAGGCAACTCCAAAAATTCTCTGAGTCTCTTTTTAGACTGAGGGTAGTCTTGGCATTCCCAGTGGAAATGCTCTCAAAGTATGCAAGGTTTCACCAAAAGAAAAATCCTCTGGATGGGAGGCAGAGGACATGAATTCCTCTGCATCTGAATCCTCATAAGCTGATAAGGGCATGTCCTGATAACCAGAAGAGAGAGTGTCATTGGACTCCTGGTCTGTAGAATCAGAAGGAAACTCAATTCTTTGTCTCTTAGCAGGGGAAGGCTGGCTTCCCCTAATTAGGGTAACAAGGTCTTCAGCCAGTCTAAGCATTTGTTTCTGTGGCATGGGAGCTTGAGCATGCGCTTTGGTTGTTGGTTTTCTAGGCATAGTGCATACTCTGGGCCTAAGAAACTCGGTAATTTTGGCTAAAAATGAAGTAGTCGGTTTGATTCAGACATCGGTAGGATGGAATACACCCTCAGAAGCCGGTGCTTGCACAGCAGCTTCGGACCCATCCAAGTTAGATACATCGCAGGTTCCATAGTCGAAGAAGCATCACGTGGCATACTGGACTCCAAATGGGTCTCAGCAGAGGCCTGCGAACCCAAAAAAGCAGGCATCAGGGGCTGCAAAGGTGCCTCATTGAGTACCGGCAGACAGGTGACTAGCTTAACGGAAGCGTCGTTGGCAGTTTTGGACCTATGCGGTCTGTCTCTGTCTTTCTCTTTACATTTTTTTCAGAAGATCGGTAGTTGGATGGCTTATTGAAGCCATTTCAGAATACGGAGAATGAGAGCAAAAGAATTTAGTGACAAAGATAGCCTGACAGCAAATGGTTCGGGCATTAAACAAAACACAAAACCGACAGCAAGGGACGTCGAGGTCTGGGCCTAAACAGATGATGCAGTAAGAATGAAAATCGCTGTGAGGTATTTGCTTTTCACAGGCAAGACAATTGTTAACTTTTTCCGTCATTGGTTAAGTAAAAAGGATCCGGAATGAGGTACTTAGCTTTAGAAGACTTCAGGAATATAAACTTGACAATGAAAATTTCAGGTAGCGGCCAACCGGCACTTGCGAACTGCTTCTGCTTCGGGCTCCTCCTCAGCAAGAAAGACCAATGTAATGGCATCGGCTGCCTGTTTTATACCCCTGATGACCTGACGTGATGGAAGAAGCGACAGCATCCGACACAGAAATACGAAGACTCTGGTATTTGGCCCGACTGAGGGCTACCTGCAGGCAGATAACCCAAGTGTGATGACTGCAACAGTAAAACATGAAGAACATCAGCTGGGTTTCAGGATAAGTCAGTCAGAGGGCTTTTTGAAGCTGGCCAGTTGTTGTTTACTAGGCAGGAAACAACCCATATATCCCAATGGCTACTGCGGCAATAGGAATGATGAGCACTCTCCTTTTCTCCAACTCAAAGAATTATTCTCTCTCAACTAAAGGATGCTCTAATGACCCCCTAGTCTTGAAATCTACATAACAGCTAGATGATTTAGAAATTTACACATATTCAGTCTTCTAATTACTGACAAGGTTGTATATTTACAACAAAACTCCAGTCTAAAGCTGTATTGATGACTTGATCTGTTCCAATCATGTTCTTGCAGCAGACAGCACTGAACCTAACAAAATGTCCCCTACCGGTGAGATATTCGTGGTGTTTATTCAGCTACATTCCTATATAATCGCTTATCATTATCTGAAAGTGCTGACTATCACATTCTCTTGGTCACCTTCAACATCTTGTGGGACATCTGTTATTGTCCTAAATTGGTTTGTATACTACTTTGAGGGTACTGACATTGGTAAATTCCTTGTATTTCTACCCAGTTCATTCTCATCTAATAAGACTGTATATCTTGGGCCCTTTTGTTGCTTTCTAAGTATGCACTTTCTCTGGAAAACTCTTTCAAGGGATAGGTCTTCACCATCACTACTCTGTAAATGAAACAAAACTGTACCTCTTTTTCCCAAAGCACCATACAGTTACTGAAAACACTTTTCAATCGCAGATGATTACTAATAACTTGAAATCCTACAAATCGGGCAGTTGCCATGGATATATACACACCACTTACAGTAAAGGAAAACTGTCCAGCCCTTAATCCCTGTATTACTTATTGAGGATAAAGGCTGGACTTTGTAACGAAGGTTAGTGATATCAGTGATGTCCTGGACAACATGTTGACACCGAGTGGGGATGTCAGTTGCAGTTATGGCAGTTGAGCATGTTTTGGTTTCATATGGACCAGGTGACTGCTACTCATTTTAAATAGAACTTCCTAACTAAGAACCAGAACATCTCCAGCTGGTGTAAAACTCTAACCTGGCTATACAAACATTATGTCAATTCTGCTGAATTTGCTCTGGTTACCATTTCAGTCCTTAATAACCTATGTTCTTGTCTTATTTAGCCCCACTTGTTGGCCAGTTTCAAGAAGTTCACTGAAAAATATATTCAATTTGGAATTTGATTGCCACTCTAGATGACTTGATTACAAACTGTATCTGGTTCAACCATTTCACATCATGTACTATATTTACCCAACTTCTCTAGTGAGCATTTATGTTTCTGAGTTTTAACTTGATAGTTTTACTGTAATGCTTTTAGCGAGCAAAAACAATAAAACAAACTCCCAAGGCCTGAGGGGCTATTATGGGAAGAAGTTTTTGAAGAGTCAACATTTTGGTACTAGGAAGGACTGACTGAGGATGGATAGGTCTACAGTAGGGCACCAAGAGCCTTCCTTTCTGGGAACCAGGAATAGCCTCAACAGAATCCCTTCACTATTTGGTGTTCTGGTACTGGTTCCACTGAGTCCTGTGGGCATAGGTTATAAATCTGAAAAAGGGCCTCTGTTTTTTTATTTTGTGGAATATCTGGGTTACCAGAGCACCTTAGTGGCTCACTGAAAGTGAGCTTGTAACCATTTGAAATAACTTTCAGAACTCACTTTTCTGAAGTAATGAGGAACCAATTTTCTTTGAACAAGGACAGCCTCGTTCCTATCTTTACTAGAGTGGGTGGTGGCAGGGAGGGGTAAGGAAGAGTCATTGCTGCTCTCTGCCAGGGCCTAGTGGCCTAGAACTCCCCTGCCTGAAGGTTTCACAGGACCACTGCCTGGGGCTTTATGACTGATGTGGCCTCTGAGGCCTTTCACTCCAGAGTTTCCTTTGCCTGCTTTTTGACCAAGAGGGAAAAGACTAGTGTTTAGTGGGAAAATTCCTACTAAACCTAGGAGACTGAACTTGGAGGAAGTCTTTGACAGTCTGCCTAGATTTTGCTTCATCTTCCATCTTTCTGAGCGCAGCCACGGCTTTTGGCTCAAAAAGGAAGTTCTTATCCAGGGGTACAGCCAGAAGATTGGATATGACGTGGTCTGGTAGGATCTGTTCCCTAACCAAAGCACATCTTCTAATGAAAGAACCAGATACTGGAGCATCATAGCTGCACTGTAATGAGCATCCAGCCACCTGGGAGCTGGAATGGCAAAGGCCAACAATTCCTTGGATGTGTTCTTGTCCTCCAGGGAGGATATATTTTACTTCGTTTGATCTAAAATATATATATATATTTTTTTTATCGTATGAAACAGAAGTTATGCACTTACCATAACTTAGCATCTGTGTTGTCCAATTTCATTAGGCATCACTACTGGGTCTACAGATCCAACTTCGGATCAGACTCTGACACTTCTCCAGACTTACGATTCAAGCATCAAGCTTCGTCCTCTCCCAAAATGCCTCACTCCTTCTCTAACCCTTCAGATCGAGTTTGCTGCCCTCTTAAAGGTAATTTAGATTTATACTACTAGAAACCAAAAGAAAGCGACCACACTGGAGCTCAAACTAGGTACCTATGGGTTCCTATATCCTCTCTATTGCTCTTAGCTGATTTAGGCTGGGCGAAGGCAAATGGGATGTGACGCATAATGAAACTGGACAACACAGATGCCAAGTTATGGCAAATACATAACTTCTAATCTGATGTCCATTTCATTATGCCTCACTACTGGATCAGAGTCCCCAGCTAAGTAAACCCTGGGTGGCCCTCAAGGAAGGATATGCCAGAGCACTGTGGAGCTTAAGGATGCTCTGTTTCTAGAAATAATATCCAACTTATAGTGAGAGACAAACATATGAGATTTGGGCCAAGTTGCTGCTACACAAATTTTAAACCCAACAACTTAAGCAAGAGGTACTTCGAGAACGCCAATAGTGCCTCTACCGAAAAACAGAGAAAACGCGGTAACCGTAAACTGTTAATCCAGTCGTGTCTTTATTATAACAAGAATGAAATAAAATAAATAAAACGATACCAACAAAAGCTGGGAATGAAAAAAACAAGCTTGTACACAAACTGGTTAAGCGCTTTCACCTGATATATCTGGGCTTCCTCAGAACTAGCTTTCAGTTGTCACGTCAGCAAATTTAAGCCTTTTTAGGCGCCAAAAAGAACTTTCAAATTTAAGGTGGTATTCATCCTATACATAAACATATTACACCCAACAATCATACTAATTCGTAACAAATCCAGATACTGTTTCATTTAAATAACTATAATAACTATAATAATTAACTTATCTAAAAATTTTTTCATAAAAAGTATCTGCCTACTAATTTTAGAAAATAAATGAATGATGATGTTAGTATAATAAATAATTAAATATATCATAAATGAGTAAGTGGCATATATTCTAAAGTTACTCCATAAAAATAATATAATAATAAAATAGATAAATGCATCCTGTTCTTTACTATGGAATTGACGCGATTGGATTAACAGTTTACGGTTACCGCGTTTTCTCTGTTTTTCGATAGAGGCACTTATTGGCGTTCTCGCAGTACCTCTTGCTTAAGTTGCTACACAAATTTTGCCAACAAAAATTCTTGCCAAAAAAGCAGACGAGGTAGACATGGACATGGTGGAATGAGCTCTAACAGGATGGGGAAGTTGTATGCCAAGCTGGGAATAGACAGTAAAGATACAATCAGTAATCCACTTGGCTAAAGTAATTTTGGATACGGCCTGATCAAATCTATTTGGTGAGAAAGAGATGAACAACTGCTCAGATTTCCTATATGGTTTTGTTCTATGTAGATAGAAGCGTAACTGTCTATACACATCCAGTGAATGTAGCATGTACTCACCCTTATTGGAATAACTGGGAAGAATACAGGCAGGTGAATGGTCTGGCTAATATTTGTCTCTGTGGCAACCTTCAGTATGAAGGAAGGGTTCATTTGGAGGGGGACTCTATCCTTGAAGAGGGTAATGTAAGGTGGCTGAGAAGATGAAGCTTGTAATTCCGACACTCTTCTTGCTGACGTATTAGCCACTGAAAAAGCAGTCTTCCAAGACAAGTATTTTAAGTCACATGAGCTTGCAGGGTCAAAAGGTTTCCAAATAAGGTCTTGAGGCACAAGAATGAGATCCCAAAGAGGGAATGGATATTCACTGGAGGTCTAAGATGAAAGACTCCGGTCATGAAGGCTGTGCATAACCTTGAAGTGGAGAGGGAAGATGAAAGATTGTTGCTTTGCTTTTTCCTACATGAATATTTGTAATAGGTGCTAGTTGAAAAAGAAGTTATGTCGCACCATAATGTTCCATCTGTGTTGTTGATCTTCGTTCATTACTGATGGGTTATCAGTTCCGTCCTCGGAACCGAGCCAGCCTTATACCAAGCTTGAGTCAGCCAAAAACTCGCAAGCCAAGATGCTACCTACAATGCTCTGCTCACCGTTACCTCAAATTGAGTTTGCAAGTTGAGGGACAAAAATAGAGGGTACCCTTGGTCATAAGAGACCTACATGAATGGAAGAAGGACCATATGAAATCTACCAGGAACCTCCACAGGGGGACAGAGGGTGGGTAGTAATGAATGAACGAAGATCAACAACACAGATGGAACATTACTGTAAGACATAACTTCTTTACCTGATGTTGTTGATCTTCGTTCATTCCTTACTGATGGGACAGAGTCCCCAGCTACCTGTATCCCTGGATGGCCCTCATGGAAGGACATTCCTGAGCACCATGGAACCAAAACAAGCGCTTCCTCTGGAGGCCAAATCCAATTTGTAGTGAAGAATAAAGGTATCGGGGTTGGCCCAAGTTACAGCTGAGCAAATGTTAATGAGGGAAGCCCTAGCATGGAAAGCTGCTGAAGTTCCATTGACCTTGTAGAATGGGCTTTCACTTTGTGAGGCAAGGTGGTGATGTTGTTCTTGTTGTAGATGAAGGTAATGCAATTTCTCAACCATGACGCTAATGTAACTTTAGAAACAGGGCGACCTAGTCCTAGTCCAGAAAAAAACAGAAATAATTGGTCTGATTTACGGGTAGATTTTGCTCTGTCCAAATAAAAATGGATTTGCCTGTGAACATCTACAGAGTGCAGGCAATACTCTCCCTTGTCAGAATGATTAAGAAAAAATATTGGGAGGCCAACAGACTGCTTGATAGACCGCTCTGACACCACTTTCGGTAAAAAGGAAGAATTGGTTCTCAGTGAGACTCTGTCCTTATGGAAAATAAGGTAGGGATGTTTGATGCATAAGGCTTGAAGTTCTGACAGACGTCAGTTGATGTGATGGCAACCAGAAACAAGGTTTCCAAGAGAGGTACTTTAAAATCACATGGAGATGCATGTTCAAAGGGGGGTGCTATTAGGGCTTGCAGAACCAAACACAAGCCCCAAGGTTATACTGGTTCTCTAAAGGGATGTTTTAAGTGAAAAACGCCCTTCAAGAAAGTTTTACATAGTCTGTGTGACATCGGAGAAGAGTCATGGAAGCCAAAGTGGAAATTAAAAATGGCAGCTAAGTGAACACAAACAGTAGAGTCAGATACCCCAGATTGAAAGAGATCTGATAAATAATCTAATACCACCCAAAGTGGGGCTGATAAGGAGTCCAATTGTTTGTTCGCTGCCCATAATGTAAATCTTTTCCATTTGCTGAGATAGGTTAGCCTGGTGGATGATTTGTTAGATGCAATAAGAATATTGTGCCCCAGGAAAGAGAGGTTATTCTGCCTGGCAATCATTGGGAATGGAGAAACCAAGCTGTCAGCTTCAGGTTTGTGAGATTGAGGTGGGTCAGACCCCGTGGATGGGAAC